>NC_068356.1:45424452-45618387 GCF_020536995.1 Dreissena polymorpha | reverse complement strand
ACGTCACCAAACCGTTAATATGTTTCAAATTGACCCCAGGGGCATAATTTGAACAAACTAAGAAGAGACTATTACATGTCACTACATACCAAATTTGGTAGCCCTATGCCATACGGTTATGGACAAAAAGATTTTTAAAGTTTTCCCACATAGGCCTTATATAAGCATATGTTCAATTTTGTGACCCTCGGGACAGGGTCAATTTGACCCCAGGGGCATAATTTGAACAAACTTGGTAGAGGACTATAAGATGTCACTACATACCAAATTTGGTAGCCCTAGGCCCAATGTTTATGGACAAGTAGATTTTAAAGTTTTCAAAAAATAAGACCTTTATAAGCTTATATTCAATTTTGTGACCCCCGGGGCAGTTTCAAATTTGACCCCAGGGGCATAGTTTTGAACAAACTAAGAAGAGAACTATTACATGTCACTACATACCAAATTTGGTAGCCCTATGCCATACAGTTATGGACAGAAAGATTTTTAAAGTTTTCACAAAATAGGCCTTATATAAGCATATGTTCAATTTTGTGACCCTCGGGGCAGGGTCAAACTTGACCCCAGGGACATAATTTGAAAAAACTTGGTAGAGGACTATAAGATGTCACTACATACCAAATTTGGTAGCCCTATGCCCAATGGTTTATGGACAGGAATTTGTAAAGTTTTCACAAAATAGACCCTATATAAGCATATGTTCAATTTTGTGACCCCCGGGGCAGGGTCAAATTTGACCCCAGGGGCATAATTTGTAGAAATTTGGTAGAGGACTATAAGATGTCTCTACATACCAAATTTATTAGCCTAGGCCCAATGGTTATGGACGAAAATTTTGAAAGTTTTCACAAAATAGACCTTATATAAGCATATGTTCAATTTTGTGACCCCCGGGGCAGGTCAAATTTGACCCCAGGGGCATAATTGAAGAAATTTGGTAGAGGATTATTAGATGTCTCTACATACCAAATGTAATAGCCCTAGGCCCAATGGTTATGGACTGGAAGATTTGAAAGTTTTCACAAAATAGGCCTTATATAAGCATATGTTCAATTTTGTGACCCCCCGGGGCCGGGTCAAATTTGACCCCAGGGGCATAATTTGAAGAAATTTGGTAGAGGACTATTAGATGTCCTCTACATACCAAATTTGATAGCCCTAGGCCTAAATGGTTATGGACGATAAGATTTTGAAAGTTTTCACAAAATAGGCCTTATATAAGCATATGTTCAATTTTGTGACCCCCGGGGCAGGGTCAAATTTGACCCCAGTAGCATAATTTGAAGAAATTTGGTAGAGGGACTATTAGATGTCTCTACATACCAAAATTTGATAGCCCTAGGCCCAATGGTTATGGACAATAAAGTTTTGAAAGTTTTTCACAAAATATGGCCTTATATAAGCATATGTTCAATTTTTGTGACCCCCCCGGGCAGGATCAAATTTGACCCAAGGGGCATAATTTGAAGAAATTAGGTAGAGGACTATTAGATGTCCTCTACATACCAAATTTGATAGGCCCTAGGCTCCAATGGTTATGAGACGAGAAGTTTGAACGTTTTCACAAAATAGGCCTTATTATAAGTAATTGCCATCTCGTTCAATTTTTGTGACCCCCGGGGCAGGGTCAAATTTGACCCCAGGGGCATAATTTGAATATGTTTAATTTTGTGACCCCCGGGCAGGGTCAACATTTGACCCCAGGGGCATAATTTGAAGAAATTTTTTGTAGGAGACTATTAGATGTCTCTAATCATACCAAATTTGATAGCCCTAGGCCCAATGTTTATGACTGAAAGATTTTTTAAGTTTTCACAAATCGGCCTTCTATAAGCAAATTTTCATTTTTGTGCCCCAGGGGGAAGGGTCCAAATTTGACCCCCGGGGCATACTTTGAAACAACTTTGAAAGAGGTTCACCCCAGGAACATTCCTGAGAAATTTCATCAGAATTGGACAGTACTTTCGGAGAATGATTTGTTTTAAGGAAAGGTTCAACGCACGCACGCACTGACGCACGCACGACGGACACAGGACCATGACATAAGCCCCGCTGGCCTCTGGCCAGTGGAGCTAAAAACCCAGACTGGACCGAGTTCCGAATTACAACTATTGCATTAGTCAAACTTACAAGTTATGCTATTCCAGATATGAAACACTATCACTGTTTGGATTCCGATTGTAGCCATATTGCACTGTGTTTATTGAAAGCTGCATAGTGTTACGTCATTGGTCGTTTATAAATAACTTGTTTATCTATACATAGGATTGGCATTCCCTGCCATAAATTTTCAGACCAAATCTGGGACTTTGACTTCAAATTACCGGGACATGCATACATATAGCGATACTACTTTCATTACTAGATACAAGCCACATGTTGTTGGTGTTAGAAAAAGGTTGCGAAGTTGCTTTTGTGTACATGGTCACATGATCTGCAGGAAACACGTGGGCGTATCAACTGCCACATAAAAACTTTGTAGTAGATCTTTACTTTTGTATGAAAATTATGTAGCGCGTAGTTGTAAAATAAGGTGATCTTTACCGTAAACGATACTTTTACAGATAAAATTTTGTAAAACAAGCAAAATGCGCCTTATTGGTTATGCCTATACGTCCCTGGTTATGCTTTTTGTCTATTAGGTAGTTCAGTGCTGATTTGATTTACATTCACTGTACATGTATACACTCAAACAAGGACTGTGTGCAACACATTTGCCAGATTTCCGATCCGGGACATATGGCAGGTATGGGATTGCATTTGGATGAAATTAATATGCCAAGAATATCCTGTCGATTTAAGATGAATTTTTTTATTTGCCATGTGTGTTTATTAATATTTTACATTTCAGAAAGATTTCAATTGTGTAGTCCTTTTTGTTAACCAGCATTCTTTTTCCTTCTTTAACTAGTACCGGGGAACGGTACCTTTCCCAAAGCCTATATCAGAGGCTGTAGGATCATATTACCCATGCATTCTTTGTTTACAAATATGGGAATACAAAAATTACAGCCACCAAATTGACATCGTAAAACAAACACTACGGATAAACAGGGATAAATTTACTGCATTTCACAACAATTTTTATTTTGCATCATACATCTCTTAATCAGATTTACTCTAAGACACTTAATTCAAAGATATTTTAAATACATAGTAGATTTACATGTACTTTAAATGTTGTAAGGTAAATTATCATATCAAAGTGATTTAATTATAAAGTCTTACAAAGATAAGCCTGAGCCAAAATATATATAAATTTCATCCAGAACAGTATATCTAAGTTAATTATTTTCCTCCAAATTTTTAGGAGTGAAAACTTGCAGCTGAATTTGTGGATTAGTCCTATTTTTTCAGTCATTCCAGCCTTAAATTTGTGTCATTGCATTGGTTAACTATTGTATGTATTGAATATAAATGTTGCTTCCCTTGTGTATAGCAAATGTTTCCTACAATAACCATTTAGAAACTGAAATCAAAACTATGTTTATTAATTATCTTAAAGTCCAATTTTGAAATTCTTTTAATATCAATAGTTTTCTAAGTCCAACATTATGCCCCAGAGAAATGTATAAGTAAGAAATTCCGCCCGAGTTAATTTTCTTAGTCAGAAAATCCGCCCCAGACAAATGTTTAAGTATGAAATTCCGCCCGAGTCTTATTTCCGCCCGGAATAGCAAATTGAGTTCCGCCTGGAAAAAAAATCAAGAGACATGGTCTTTTTGGGGCGGAAATCAATTTCCGCCTCTGATCCGCCCGGAAACAATAGTTTCCGTCCCAATTCCGTCTCATTTCCGTCCCATTTCCGCCCCAAAATTTCGTACGGGGTGAATCCCATTGTATTACTGATCTTGGGTAGAATGAGAAATTGTAAGTCTTTTGAGGTTTGCATATGTGCATAAAACAATGGTTACTGCTGAGTCTGGATCGGCGGCCGACAGGAACAAGGAGATTATCGATAGGAGTGATGACAACTATGTGGTTAATAATTTTATATAACATGATAAGACGGATTTTTTTTGCTGCGTGTTTTAAGAGTGGGCCAATTTAGGATGTCTATCATATAAGTTACTGAGCTGGTGTTGTGGTATCTGTTTGTTACGAATCTGGCCGCACCTCTCTGTACTTTTTCCAGTTGTTTTATTTGAGCTTTTGTATGTTGGTCCCAGACACTGGAGGAATACTCTAGTTTAGGCCCAACTATTGCTTTGTAAGCATGATCTTTATCTTTTGATGACCTAACTTTTAGAATGCGGTGAAGAAATCCTAGTGCCTGGTTTGCATTTTTAGTGATTGAGTGAGTTAATATGGTTATCACATTTTAGGTAACTTTGGTGTGTGAGAGTCAGAGACCTATATATTTGGCATGATTTACTTTTTCAAGGATGTGATCATGTAATTTATATGAGGCGATTATGGGGTTTCTTTTTTGAGTTATGCTGAGATATTTTTTTCGGAGTGGAATTTCATCAACCAGTCCTGCTCCCATCGTCCAGCAGCGTCGATATCTAGTCGGAAGTTCTGGGCGTCTGAGAGGTTGTTAATATTTTTGAAGATGATGCTATCGTCTGCAAAAAAGTCTTGGGGTGCTATTTTTTATATAATCAGCAAAGTCATTTATATACATCAGAAATAAGATGAGCCCCAAGACAGCGCCCTGTGGGACTCGAGAGGTTACAGTTACAGGTACCGTACTACAGACTAAAAAGGTCCCGAGCAATGATGATTGCAATCATGATTGATTCAATAATAACTACAAAACACTACAACGACAACAACAACACCAACAACAACAACAACAACTACTACTACTACTACTTCTACTTCTACTACTACTACTACTACTACTACTACTACTACTACTACTACTACTACTACTACTACTTACTACTACTACTACTACTACTACTACACTACTACTACTACTACTCCTACTACTACTACTACTACGTCTAGGCATTATCCAAATATTCCTTTTTCAGCCATAACTTTTCCATATATTCATTGAGTTTATAATAACTTGCCACAATAAAAGAATGTGTCTCATACAGCAAATGATGTGATTCAATCCCAAAGGGAAAGGTGAGTAAAAAGGACAGAAAATAGTTTTAAAAAAGATCATTGCCATTAATGTCTCAGCTTTGCCATATAAAGATCGAGTTTTGAAATAACTTGGCACATATGTTGACCGTGATGAATTAGTTTGAAAATTGTGTTTAAAACTTTAAGAATTCTAAAAGTATACTCTTATAGACTTTATAGTGTACCATTTTAAACAACTTTTTCCATGAAGTTTTGAAAATGAGTCTAATTTTCAACTAGTTTCAAGCAGTATAAATCATTTGTCCTTTATGGAGAATATCATTAGGATATAAGTCAAAACCAGAAAATATGAATGCAAATTATATTTCTTAAAAGGAAAAAAAGAAATCATTTGAATAAAAAATAAAAATAAACAAATGAATAGTGTCATTTTTAGCACAAAATTCAAAACATGCTTATTGTCTGTTTGTAAAATCAATTGATAATTATTCTTGGTGGGCCAAATAACTTCTATGCATTTTGAGAAAGAATTCTGCTCTCAATTAAATTACCAAAGAGACAGAAACAGTTAAAATAAATACTTTTCAAGTTTATAATAACATGCTTCATGTGTATAGTTTCCCCTCTACCTACTTTTAAACTTAAGTCAATCATCACCAATTACCTGGATTGAACCAGGCTCCGGTTTACTGTTGGTGACCGGCTAACCAGATGGCAGAAGTTGAAGAAAGGAATCGTTAACGGCTGCACAGTTTCCGTGGTGCTCTTCATCATGGGGATGAACCTGCTGATAAATGCTGCCCAACGAGAGACACGTGGACTAAAGACAGAGTCAGAAATCTATCTCCCATCTAGCAGAGGCTTCATGGATGACCTCATATTGACGACAACGAAACACGTCCAAGCTAGATGGATGTTGACAGCCCTGACGGATGTCGCTTCATGGGGAAGAATGAAGTTCAAAGCAGCACAATCCAGATCTCTCGTCATAAAGAAAGGACAGGCAACAGAGAGGTTCAAACTCTACGTACAGAAGGAAGAGATTCCTTCCATAGTGACGAGTCCAATAAAATGCATGGGCAAGTGGTTAGATGCAAGCATACAAGATCGCGACAATATCAAGAAGTTAGAGCAACAGGTAGAGAAGGGTCTCAAGAAGATTGACCGCTGCGGACTACCCGGCAAGTTCAAAGCTTGGCTCTACCAGCACCCACTGCTCCCAAGACTAATCTGGCCGTTGATGCTTAACGAGGTATCCTGAAGTACAATAGTGGAAGCCCTGGAGAGAACCACTAGTCGACATCTCAGGAAGTGGCTACGAGTTCCACCCAGCTTTACCAGTATTGGACTCTACTGGAAGAGCAACAAGTTACAGCTCCCGCTATTTTTACTGTTAGAAGAGTTCAAGACAGCAAAAGCAAGACTTGTGTTGACCTTGAGGGACTCTCCGGACGAGCTCATACGTGAGGCAGGGATCCAAACCCGAACGAGCAGGAAATGGTCAGCGACAAAGTCTGTGAGCCAGGCAGAGAACGCGCTCAAGCACAAATACATTGTATGAGTGACTGCTGTTGAGAATGAAGGAATTGGCGCGAGAAAGGTGGTACTGTGGAGCCGATCAGACCAGAAAGAGAGGCGTGCCATGAATCAGTCTGCGGTCAGGAGAGCGGAAGAAAATTCCAGACAAGCAAGGGCTGTAGAAATGGGAGCACAGGGAGCATGGACCACATGGGAAACCGCAGACAGAAAGTTGACCTGGGGAGACATTTGGAAGTATGAGCTTTTCGGTTTTCCTTTCTTCTCAGGTCTGTCTATGATCTACTTCCAGCCCCAGCGAACTTGTGCCGATTGGGGACTCACAGAAGATCCAAAATGCAGGCTGTATGACAGAGTAGCACCCTAGAACATGTTATGTCATCTTGTACTACAGCACTGACACAGGGAAAATACAGATGGAGGCATGACTTGGTCCTCAGAGAGTTGGCTGACTGGCTAGAGAAAGAACGGAAGAAGGAACGTGGCAATTACCCTCGCCATGGGCACATCGCTTGCGTCAAATCGGGTGAGACCATGAAGACACTGAAACCAACAAAAGCATCAATTCTTGATGGCACCAGAGACTGGAAGACCTTGGTAGAAGGCTTGTTTTCGCAAACGTGGTTCAAACGACCCTATGACCAGATATTGTATTGTGGTCAGAGACAGGAAAGAAGCTCGTCACCATAGAGCTTACAGTACCATGGGAGGCAAGATGTGAAGAGGCCTTCGAGCGGAAGAAGGCAAAGTACACAGAACTCATGGATCTGTGCAAGCAACAAGGCTGGCGTACTTGGCTATTTCCCGTGGAAGTTGGCGTTAGAGGGTTCTGTTCCCAGTCCGTGCACAGGCTGATGACAGCAGTACGAACTACTGGCAGGGAGAGCGAAGTGGCTATCCAGAGACTGAGCTACGCAGCTGAACGGGCATCAAGCTGGCTGTGGCTGAGGCGAGAGGAGAAGAGCTGGAGGCAATCAACCAACACGAAGTGACTGATTACCACTGTGGGCCCACCGCTATCAGAATGTTCATGGAATTAAAAGGGCCGAAACATTCTAAGACGGCGGCATCCATGCTGATGATGTTGGTAGAGGAGCAGTCTATAACCAAGCACAGATTGGTTAGACTGTATTCAAACTAAAATAACTTAAGTCAGGCAATCATTGAATACATTCTCACAACTACAAAAAACGTATTTAATTAGTTATAATTGATAATGATACACAATCATTTATAAATAATTTTGATTAATTATTACAAATAAGTAATCAATTAAGTTTAGACAAATTAAGTTATCAATTAATTTTATATTTTGTTTTGTTTAAACCTTCATATTGAAACTATAAATGTTTTAATTGTAGTTGCAAGGCCAGGCCATTTGTTCACATGACTGTTTCAGGCCTGTGTTTCTGATGACTGTTTGTGTTTCAGACCCTTGTTTTCACATGAATGTTTGTGTTTCAGGCCTTAGCTGCACCAGCTGCCAGAGGGGCTCCTAAAGGGAGAGGTGCCGCTGCCCCTGCAAAACCAGGGGCAGAAACTCCTGCTCTACCAGAAGGTTGAGAATTACTCCTTGCTTTCATTTTTTATAATTTAATTAATGTAATTTTTCTGTAAAATTGGTGTTGGATGTTGCCATTATTGCTCATTAAAAGTGGTGATTACATTTATTTTACCTGTTAATTTGAGTTGTATAGATGTTAGCACAAATATGAATCACATGCAAATTAAGCTGCAATTATATATAAAAAAAATGCACTGGGAAGTTGGAAAACATATCTTTGAAGGCTTGATCATTTAAACTTTTAGCTTGTGATGGGTATTTGATATTCAATAAATATATTTCACATCTTAGCATGTGAGCAGAGAAGAGATTGTCTGTAGTGTCTGAAAGGATTCTAAATGTCTGAAGTTTAACCCATTTATGCCGAGTGGACTCTCCCATCCTTCTAAATTGGATCAATTTTTCCCAAAATTAGGGATGTTTAGTATATTTATTTATATAATTAGAATATTTCTTACAGAAATTACTTTAAGCAAACAGCGAAGACCCTAATGAGACGCCGCATAATGCGGCGTCTCATCTGGGTCTATGCTGTTTGCCAAGGCCTTTTTTCTAGACGCTAGACATAAATGGGTTAAGTTGATTATCATAATCCCCATGAATTAAGTATTATAAGGTCCAATAAAAAGTTCCATTATACCTATCTGTTGCATTTATTAGTCTTATCTTTGTGTTATTATAAATACTTATTTACCATTAAATCACAAATGATGTTTTTCCCCAAAGACCTATAAAAATACGGTATTCTCTAGGTTTTTGTTTTTCCTAAAGCCAAAAATATCCAATGAAGGAGGAGCCAACCAAAGAGGAGGCCGCCCCTTAACCAGCCCTTTATTAGGCCCCGCCACAATAAACACGAAGTCCTTCAGGCCCAGCCTTGGACTGGCCTGGGCACATAGGACAGCCAATGAGATTCCAGATGCCAAGAAATATTATAATGAGGTCATCGCCATATCCCCAGATGTAAAGGTTCTTTCAAATTTTAAAGAAATATAAACATTAAATAAAGACGTGACACACTGAAATTGTGATTTACTGGTAGGTAATAAGATAGATCATCTAAAGTGTACAAAAGCAATATATATATGTTCTTATAAAAGCATACATAATATCTATATATTTAAGATTGCATGCATATTATTAAATTCTGATTTGTTAACTGTTTATTGCAAGTCTGGACTACATTAAAATCATTAATTATACGTTGAGAATATCACTATTGAAAACGAATTTTTATCTGTGAACTTATCGTGGTGTTCCAGTCCTTGCTGTCATTATGAATAAATCAAAACAATTGTGAAATATATCGCAATCTCAACTGTATGCTATCATTTACGGAGCTCATTGATTCTTGATAAATGGAGGATACAGTAACACCATGTACAAGAACATACTACATGTATTTCGGGCAATTAGATAATGTCCTACCAATAGAGGACTAATTTGAAACACTTGCAATAAACTGTATATAATCAAATTGAGATTAAACCATGTAACATGGTGCAATCTGTATTTGTCAAATTGTGAACAGACTGCGACCCATTGCAGAACAGCGTATTATAAAGAACTGACACGCATTTTATCAGGTCTTAGCCATAAATCTTAGAAAATGACAACGCTCAGTTACATTTTAGGTTTGACATAATTAGCTTTCTTATGTAGATAACAGTTGTATTTTTAAGCTACAATTTCAACTATTTAACATTGAAAGAAGCGCTAAGATGTGTACTGTAGTAAAATGATTAAGGGCGTCATGTTATGAGAGACAATTTTCAAATGTAAATAGTCCCCCTTGTGACTTATCATATTAGCCTTGTTCTGGGAAAACTTGGCTTAATGCATGTTAGCAAAGTGTTGTCCCAGATAAACCTGTGAAGTCTGCACTGGCTAATCATGGAAAACACTTTCTGCTAAAACTTGATTTGTGTTAAGAAAATACTTTCTTACAAAAAAAAAATATGAAAGGGAATGTGTCTTCCCTGGTCAGCCTGTGTGGTAGCACAGGCTAATGTGGGACGAAACTTTACGCACATGCATTAATGTCCAATTTACACAGAACAAGGCTCATAATATCATACCAAACGTCACACAAAGAACTACAATTTTGCACTCTGGATCCAACCGGCTTTTTATTGCATAAGGAAGCCTCTGGTATAACGTGGGCGCCATTTTGTTTTCGGACTTCTTTCAAGCAAAATGGCCGCGCCCATCGACAGTTGTCAATTGAAGGAAAACAAAGTGCAAATCATGCCCAATACTTAGGAACGCGATACATAAAGTATGCAGTGCAGTTAGGCTATAGATTGCCTCGATTTAAGACCAAAGTTATGAACGCTCTGTCCTGGGAATTGGAGAGGAACAAGGAAAATTTGGATATCTAAGTTCTGTAGTAGCGGCACCCTGTAATAGCTATAACTTTGTTTTTTAACTTCTAACCATGGTTCGAGTTGTCGTCAGCAGTATTTCTATGAAACTAACAATACAGATTTGTGTTTCATAGCTATAGTGCTTAAGACATAAAACACAATCATCTTCGAAGTCAAGTTTCTTGGAGCAAGTTTGTGGTAAGCATTTATCCAATATTGTTAATACTTTTTGTCAACACAGCTAGATGCACATTAACTTTTCATGGCCAGTTTTCAAGACTTGCCATTCAACCATCTCAAGTATTCTAATTGTCTGGTCAAAAGTACAAGTCCGTGGTCATCGTATGTTGTAAAACTAACATATCATGTGTTTCAACTTTTTTTTTTAAGTATTCATTACATTTTCATAAAGCAAAAATATCAAACACACACATTTTAAAATTGTGTGGGCAATTAATTATGTTTTGTAAGCTTCTTAAACAACCCTATGGCCGAGCTGGACGACACAAGAGTTGAAATTTAATGTCCCTGTCCAACCAGATTGGTTTAACCTGGAAGTAAATTAGTTAAGGTACTGTAATTCAGTGCATCTCAATTATTCTTATGAAAAAAAGCAAAGAATTTAGGTTATTTTTACAGGTCTTCTTTGGAACCAAATATTGCCCATTAAAAAATCAGCTCAATATTAGTGGAGTGTCAAAAAGTTGGTTTATCCAATAATACAACCCCAGTGCTCCAGCTAGGATTTGAAAAGGGCAGGGGGGCTTATTATTCAAAAGGGCACTTTCGGCGCGCAGTATTTTGTCAAAAGGGCACTTTTGACGCGCAGTATTTTGTCAAAAAGGCACGTACGAGCGCGCGGGTGTTTCTGAAATGCTTCCTATTGCATGTTAATTTATATGTTATAAATAATTGTATTATTCCCATTCATATTAAACCATTCAAATATAATGTCTACAATGAGGATTAAAGTAATTACAATGTAATAAGAGATTTATGAATAAGCATATGTAAAAAAAAAAAAAAAAAAATGGGGGGGGGGAGGGGGGGGCAGGGCGGAGGTTCGGGAGGGTAGGGCTCGGCGCCCTTCGATTTATGCCTAGCTGGAGCACTGCAACCCCTACTATGATATTGTTTAATCAAATTTAATATAAAAATAGCGTACAATTACATTTAGCTACAATGACATAACATTTTCATATTACTGAGTACTCCTCAGAACAAAATTTGTCAAAGATTTTGTAGCAGCACAAATGAAACTAAAAAACACACTTGATTACATGTACTTTCTTTTGATACAAATGCATTCTTACTAGTACGTTAAACTGACATGTGATATTTGCACTGATCCGAGAATTAAAATGCGAACACGTGTAAAATAATATGAGTTAACTTAGAAAAAATAGTTGCTATTGTTCTTTTAGTTTTTCCTTTAAATCTTTGAGTTAATAAATGTTGCACCGAGTTACTTATTTAGTTTTAAAGGTATTTAGAAATTATCTAAGTTAAATTATTAATGCAATATTTTGTGAACTATGCATAAACTTTTTAAGAAAGCCGCCCATGCAATGTAAAAGCAATACTATGGAAGAAAACAGCTTATTTTTAGTATAAATATGTAATATTTTCTAAACTCTAAGAGAAAATTTACAAAGGGTATTTAAATTACCGGTACTGATTTTGTTATGACATTTGGGTTTCTTATAACAAATTAATCAGCCCTCTGTCCACTATTGTTTATTGGAAAATCCAGACAGAATCTATAAGAACCCCAGAATGAAACTCAAAGCATGTAACAAGTCCATTTACCCGAATAGACTACATTAGTATTGTTAAACTTGGTTGTGAGAGTATTACATAAAAAAATATCAGAGAATAATAGAATAAATAAACCAATAAATATTTGTAAAAAAACAACAACTGCATTTTAAATACACATCATTTCTTAGTTCTTTACAAAATTAATATCACCCTCTTGTAAATTTTAGTTTAAATTGATTGCAATTTGAAGTAATGTAACATTAACTTTTTAAAAGTGATATACATTTTTAATTTAAAAGTTGACTTGCATGTAGGTGTTTCCCTGTATCAATATTTTCTTACTGTGACTCAATAAAAAAAAACTTGGCAAAAAACTAAAGTAATAAAAGCCTTTCAATATAGGTAAGTGGCAAGGTAACACAATCATGTTTGACAGTTATTATTTACTTTACTTTATTCACACTTTTTCTTTAAATATATAATTATGTTGGTTGGTAAAGCAGATTCTTGATTTTCCAGCACTGAGCAGGATTTCTTAATTAATATAGGTCTCACAAGACTAGTACAAAAACAATGTGTTATTAATGCTGAATCTGTACAAATGTAAGAAAAGAACAAAAGATATAAGTAATATTCTTATTACTTTAAATAACAATAATAAGAAATAAGAGTATGCTCCATAGAAAATTTCATACATTAAACTTAAATTTAAAATATGACAAACATATAATTTATTTGAATTATAATGCTTATCAAGCCTTAACACACTGTGTATGTACAGCTCGTTGTCCGGCTTGCTTAAACCTTAACATTGGCTCTAAAATCTCAGTGCTTCCACCTAAAACATTGAAACTTCTTATGAAGCTGCACCTTGATGAGTTCTACATGCCACACCCATTTTTGGGTCACTAGGACAAAGGTCAGGGTCACTGTGACCTCTAATATTCTTCTGAAAAGCTTTCATTTATTCAAAACTTCACCCGCAGCCGAGCATTGGCATCCGCTATGCGGTGCTCTTGTTTGCCACTGTCCTCGGCACAAAACATGATATATCTGCATGTGCATACAACCAAATCAGTTATACTGTCACTTAATTATAGTAAATTTTAGTAAATTATAGGCTTTAAATTGTATTATGACACCACTCATGATGTGACTATTCAATTATACAATTACGGGACACATTATCTTCAAGAGAAATTCCAATACATCACCATATCATCTCAGATTTAAGGCAGATAATCTATTGTTTTTTTAACTGCCATTTTTACATATTTTTATTATTTTATGTTATGATGCATTGATCTTGTTTCTGAATTCACCAAGCAATATATTATCATGTAAAACTTTTGAAGAGAGATGTTATCTGATATTAAAATTATAAAATACAATAACTACAAAGTGAAAAAACTTCAGTTGAATACTGTGACAAACTAAAATTTGCCAAAGAGCAAAATTTTGATTAGATCTTAAATTAAATTAAATACAAGTATAAGAAAAGACTTTGCCTCTTGGATCCCAGTTCAGACTTGTAAAATCTGCAAATTTGCCCTTGGCCATATAGAATTGGGAACTAATTACCATCAAGTCATGTTAAAAGGAGTAGGGTGTAGCATGCTTTTATTTATCTCTTGAGCTTTCAAATGAATTTTATGGGTAATTTTCATACAACAAAACAGAAGTAGCAGATTTGTTTTCATGCATAACACATGATTCATACGAATGATATCATATAGTGTATTTTACCTTTGACTTTGAAGAATGACCTTGACTTTTCACCACTCAAAAGTTGCAGCTCCATGAGATACACATGCATGCCAAATATCAAGATGCTATCTTCAATATTGCAAAATTTATGACCAAGGTTAAGGTTTTCGACAGACACACACAACAGACAGACAGGCCAAAAACAATATGCCCCCCGATCATTCGATCCGGGGGAATAAAAGGTTATTTAAAGATGATTTTAATTCACTTAAGCATATAATTAAAAGAAAAAGTGCATTTAATGCACATTTCATGCAACAGTAATTGCATTGTATTTTTCTGCATTTAGTGTGCGTTCAATACACTTAAAAATGGAGACAAGACACACTTTTAACAGAAAGAATGTATTTGTTCAGCATTTTCCAGCATTAATAATCTTCTAGTGTAATTTTTATCATCACAATTACACTTTACTAGGAAATCAGTATGTTAACCCTTACCCACTCAGAGCTAAAGTGGAAATTGCTATGTGAAAACAACATAAAACCAGAACAGCTTGCGAGTAACTCACAGTCTGTTCTGGTTTTATGCTGTTTGCTTCCCATCAGTATCTAACGAATGGAGATGAAGCCTTTAAAACTTGAATTTAATATAAATAATAGTGAATACAATTTATACAGTACCTAATTAGTAGCATTAGGCCTTATATGGTATACTTGTGGTAGAAATAATGCATTTTGTATAATACAACACACCTGTCGATAATACCCGAAAGGGGGGTTAGACAGTATATATAGATAGATAGATACATTACTTAATCAATATAGCTTCCCATACAGTTCAATACAATGTTCAATTTAATACACAATGCAAAGTTGGAATATGACATCAAGCTTGGAATAATCTTTTCAATAATGTATAATATGCGGTTATAATTTGAAAGTGAAATAGACACTTGCATATAAAAACTGATTTTACATCAAAACTAATTGTTAAATTTGATTTTGTAAATACTCAAAAAATGATACAGTTTATAAATGCAGTCAAAATGATAAAATATGCAATTACTATAAATAATAATGTAAGAGAAACGCGCTTTGGTACTAAAAAACGAATGAATATTACAATTATACATTCTGAATATGTAATTAACAGTTTTGTCTAAGAAAATCACCAATTCTTTTCATATCAATGTACATGATTCTGGCATTGTTTGTGCAACTGTAAATAATATTCTATGCAGTGAAGTAAATTTTTCATTTTGAGATCATAAATTGTTGAATTTGGCACAGTAAATTGATATAAAATGTCCATCTAAGTCAAATTTAGTTTTAGATTTATGTTAGAAGATTCTAGAAAACCAGCCCAGGTACTCACAAAATTTAAAGGTATTAATTACGTTTATGGGATAAACATTAAAATGTGTTCCTTTGTAAAAAAAACTTATTTTTTTATGTACTTTTGAAACATTTAAATCTAAGTATGATCTCGGATACTGGAAATTTTAATCATTGAAGTTTTTAACACAAAGTGAATATCATTTCAACATTTGTGAGTTTCTTGATGATGTAAGTCCTGTATTTAATCTTACACACAATTGCCGGTGTATATTTTTGTTAGTAATGATTTCTGTGATAATTGTGAATAAGTAACATTTATATTTATCATTTGCATTTATTGATTCATTGGAACAATATAGACATACATTGCGCTTTGATGGTTATGTTCATTTAAGCCCAAAAAGTATGGTAGTTAAAACTTAAATAATACAGAAAGAAAGCACTATAAAACTGTTCTTTAAGAGATGTTAATTTTTATATTATATTTAATCATTCTAGAAGCACATACCAGTATATATTAAAAATATTATCAGAAAAATGTTAAAATATAGTGCTACATTTATGAGTAAAACAAGCAAATCCAGTTGCATAGAGCTGTTTATTGTTATTGTAACGATTTTCAATATACATATAGAGTGATAATAGCATTTCTTATATAATATGCAATATAAAATTGCAAAGATATTAAATATAAATGTCATGTTTTTACCAGGCATTTATTTTCTTGCAATGGATAAAGAAGTATCGATATTGATAGATGCAAAATGGAATAACATTGTCCACTTTTTACCTAAATTAGTTGGACTACACATAGTGTAACACATATGTATGCATTAAGGAAGTCATCATAATCAGAACTGATAAGTACCCAACATAAACATTAAGAATACACTATAAACACCTTGATATTGACCTGATTGCAAAAAAACAACATTAAAATGTAAAATCCGTCAAATTTGTTATAGTTTTTAAATACTCCACTTAACATGACATCGTCTTTCGCATTAAAATACATCTTTTTTAGACTATTTTCACAAAATGTGACCAGGAAACATCGGTATTTCTTATTCGATTTCAAGTTAATTAATTTTGGATTGATCAAATGTGAAAGGTCATGCAACTGTGTCATGTTTAAGGATAAAACATAGCATGTACTTGATTGAAAGATGTTGCCCAATTCTAGCAGGGACCTATACATACCTGTTTGTATAGTCCCTGTTCTTAATATATACTTTAAATTGCATGTTTATATAATGTATGTAATGGTGAATAAAAACAAACAAGTACTTTAAACATAGTTGTGAATAAATTCTTTCATGGTTCAGAGTGAAAATGGTTCTAATTGGCATCTCTCAGTCATTTAACCAGCCATACAACTACTACAACAACTATTTTGGTTCCCTGAAAACAAGACACTGCTGTTACTGTAGCCAAAATGATTAACCAAATGTAAGCGCAAGCATGTGGAATTGTTTTGAATGTATGAGAACATTTCAATGTCCATTCCTTTCCTGTTTTTCAAAATGTCACCGTTGTTATAATAACACAGTCAAGGCACTTGCAGGTTTACCGTTGCAACCTGCTCTACAGATTTCTTGCATGTACTTTTCAAGTGTTGTAGGTGGTTGCATATGAATAACTCTTGCAATCGAAGGCGCGTTTAGACCCATAACTAAGGCAACTGTTTCAAGCACTAAACAAACTTTTGGATTTTTCTTTCTAAGCTCAGAAATAATGTGAGCTTTCATTCTGTCCTTGTAGTTTTTGAGAAATTGTGCTACAATTCAATCTTCTGGTTGTGTACTGGATTCAGGACAATATGCATGTTTTCCTAGTTCATAGCAAACTAGTTAAAAGCAATAGCCTAGAGATTCCAAATTATCACAGTACATAATTTATGGTGACTATAAACTCAATATGTTGCTTTTTTAATTCAGGCAGCTCTTCATGCATTATCATATCATACTTTTCATATTTGTGAATATTTGGCATTCTTTCTTATTTTTCCCCAAACAATAAACCTCCTGGAACACCCATATAAATAGAATTACAAATAACGCTAATAAATCTCTTGGTTTTCTACACAGGAACATACAGACAAGAAATTCCAACATTCGCCAGCTGGCATACAAGACAATAGTTAGACCACAGGTTGAATATGCTTCTTCCGTATCGAGTCCTCACACTTTACAAAATATACAAAAAATTGAAAAAGTAAAGCGTCGAGCAGTCCGCTGGGTTAAGCATAATTATTCTCCATGTGACAGTGTCACCTCCATGCAACAGGAACTTGGTTGGCAGACCCTACAAGACAGACGAAATGACACTTAATTAATAATCTTTTTCAAAATTGTTCAATTGTTAGCCGTGCCGCTGCCGTCGTATATCGAGCGACCCACCAGATTCACTCGTCACATGCACCCCCTCTCTTTCAGACCGATCCATACCACTGCAAATTATTATAAGTTTTCATTTTTCCCAAGTTCTATTGTGATGTGAAACAACCTCCCTGCCACTACAGTATTACATCCTGATCTTGAAGGGTTTAAACGGTCCCTGCTTTCCCCATCTGCCCCTTGAACTCCGAGAGACATGTTTTTTATCAGCTTTAACCTTAAATCACTTCACCATGCATGATTAATACTTTTATCTTTCTCACTTATTCACTTTTAACACTTTTATCTTGCACTGACTGCGCACCTGTCAATAATACCCGCAAGGGGAGTTAGACAGTATAGATGGATAGATAGAAATATTAGGGCAGTCAGGGTTGGCTAATACTTTTGTGGTGTTCTTGAATTGGAGGCTTTCAATAAGGTTTTCTATAGCATTTGGTGTTGCTGTCGCTGTAAGTGCCAAGTGAGGTATTTTGGGAAACAAACATGTCAGGTCTCCAAGTCTGTTGAACGCTTTGCAGAAATCTGAACCCCTGTAAAAACAAGACACATTACAAAAATGATGTTGTTCTGTCGTAATTCCAGTAATCCATATTTAATTTATTTTATAACCACGGTTTTTGAATGAACTGGAAAATGCAATCAGAAAATTCAACTTTTTTCATTCTTTAAACAAGAAATGTGTCCATAGTTACTCAGAAATCTATGAATAATAAACAGTCAGATATATTTATGAAAAGTCGCTAGGTGTGGAATTAGCAAATTGCTTATTGTCATTCAACACAATATAACAATCGTGGTAAAGATCGCGAAAACATCTTACTACCTGAAAAATAATGCTTTTTCCTGAGCCAGTTAGGAGAACTGCGATCGTATCTTTCAAATCATAAAGACTCTTTAGGGCTTTCAATTGGTAGTCGCTAAAACTAAACTCTATCTTCAGCTTGCTCGTCGCATATTCTAGATCAGACTTGAAATCCATTTTAACTCTGAAATGTAAACAATACCATGCAATATACCGTTTACCGTTAAAGTCAACTTATCATTTATTATGTAATTATATATAATTCAATTGCTTGTTTTTGCATAAAAAAATAATAAGAAAATGATTTGGAATGGTAATAATGCGTTTACCCTCTATGTATTGCATCACTATTTTTATGCGTAGTATATCGCCTTATGACGCAGGCGGATCACGCGTTGGGTCAATCTGAACGCATCGGACAGTGGGCTACGATATGGCGGAATTGTCCGAGGAGTCCCGATTGGCGTTGGCAATCGTGATACATCGGCTATCTCGGATTCCTCCGTAAGATAGGCCTCGTGGCTAACGGTCGCCATCTTGCCTTGTATTACTACTTTACTACCCAAAAGGTTATCAGTCTATTGTTATGAGGCTTTAAACGATGCGCGTTGAACTAGCGCCAAACTTTTTACCGAAACTTTGATATTAAGAGCCCTATAAACGTTCATTTGTGTTGCATTTTGACCTATTATCCAAATGATTTACTTTTCTATTATTATTTAATCACCATATTTTCCATTTTTTAAGATGCAATTACGGTATTTACAAAACCAACCAAACCGAAAGTGAAACTGTATGCATTACGTTACGCTATGTAAACATTAAATATATGTTCAGTTTGAGGAAGCGAATCGATCAGAGACGATAGAATATGTATGCAATACAGACTAGACTATCATTGCCGATTGTAGTACTGGCTAAAAAATACCTTTGATGACAGTTCATGTATAGAACGTTAATCAAAATAGTGACCATAAATCACTACAAATGTCTGGGTTGATCATTAATATAATTAATGCACGTTTCTGATATAATTACCTGCATCTGGTTGTAAATACCATGAAATTGATAAATTAAAACGTTTTTTCATAAATTAACATTTCATGTGTTATTATTATCATTTAGGTAATTTAGAATCATATCATTATCATCATTTACTATTCTTAAAATTGAAAAAAGCTTATATTATCATTATTACTTTAAATATGAATTTTTTAATTTTACTCATTATTTTTATAAATTTCCACATTTGCTTGATTCAAAATAAAATGTATGAATAAGGGTTTCAGTTTTTAGTTTTAACCTATTTTTAGTTCCACTAAATTTAAAGTACTAACTACGTACATGTTTTTGAAATGCTCTTGAGTTCGTTTCCTGGGCCTAGAACCAGTACTTTGGTGTCTCTTGGAGATTTCTTAAGAATGCTCCCACACTGGGGATCAAACCAGTGACCTCCAAATCATAAGGTGGACACCACATCCGTTACACATCAGCGACCTTTAATTATTTTAGTATTGCAGCATTACATAATATAATGTTGCTACATAATATTGGAAAATGATTTATGTGCAGTACTAAATAAATCTAAATGCATACAATTTTAATTGTGTATATTGTGTGATTATTAGTTACAAATTCACTTTTAACAGGTATACTGGTATACAGGGAAAAGTCTCGATTTTTTACTATATACTATATATATATACTAACGTTAGTATATATAGTATATAGTAACAAGAGCTGCCACAATATGATGACTTATGCCCCATATAAACGCTTGATAGAAGTTATGAGCTTTTTTCGAAACCTAAACGCAGATTTCGAAACCTAAACGCGGACCCTAAGTTCAAGGTCAAGGTCACAGGGGTCAAAATTTGTGTGCGTATGGAAAGGCCTTGTCCATAGACACATGCATACCAAATATTAAGGTTATATCTCATGGGACATAGAAGTATTGAGCATTTTTCAAAACCTAAACGCAGATTTCAGAACCTAAACGCGGACCCTAACTTCAAGGTCAAGGTCACAGGGGTAAAAAATTGGGTGCGTATGGAAAGGCCTTGTCAATATACACATGCATACCAAATATGAAGGTTATATCTCAAGGGAAATAGAAGTTATAACATTTTTTGAAATCTAAACGCAGATTTTGAAATCTAAACGCGGACCCTAAGTTCAAGGTCAAGGTCACAGGGGTAAAATTTGTGAGCGTATGGAAAGGCCTTGTCCATATACACATGCATACCAAATATGAAGGTTATATCTCAAGGGACATAGAAGTTATGAGCATGTTTCGAAACCTAAACGCAAAGTGTGACAGAAAGACGGACAGACGGACAGTCCGATCACTATATGCCCCCTTTAATTCGAAGGGGGGCATAAAAAATCGAGACTTTTCCCTGTGTACTTGATTATGAAAGACTGATAAGCATAACATTGACAACTCATCTCCCCAATGATACATGTACTTTGGTGTGGCTCATTCTCAGAACAAACCCACAGTCTGTGAGAAAACTACAGTGTAAAAAGACCACTAAAGTGTTACAATTATGGCTGACCAAGCAAATGTTATCATTTAAAACAAAGAAAACTTCCAGTTCAATATAGATGTTATACCAATTATGGCATTGACCAACACAGAACATAATTCTAAGGTTGAATTTCCCAAAATTGACTGTTACAATTGGATACTGTTTTAATCTTCACTCTACTTTGTCTGAAAATAAAAGTCTTAAATGATGTAATAGAATCATACATATTTAATTTTCAGTTTACAAGTATATATATATATACATATATTATAATATCTTTTATCAATGGTCAATAAATTTTAGTTTAACTAATATACATGTATATACACATGTTTATGCTTTGATTTGTTTCTATTGAAGCCAAATTAATATCCCATTTCATAAATTAATATCACAGCAGTATTCCTAGTTTGTCTGCAAGAACTGCAGAAATTAGGGATAATTAGTTTACTGACTCAGCCTTAATCTTAATATATTATAATTGTTAAAACAGATTTGGATGTTTATAATACAATTGAAGATGCATCAAGATTAAAAAATGATACATGTATAAATTAATGAAGAATCAATAACAATCATAAACTGTGCAATTTTTTTTCATTGTGTGAAAGGATATGAAGTAACTGTGTGTTTTTGAAATATGATTTATGTGAATTTTAATAAATATATAAATATTTGGTGATTTTTTCAGATAAAACAGTTAATTACATATTAAGAATGTATTATATTAATATTCATTCGATTTTTTAGTACAAAAAGCACTTATCTGGCATTTGTATTTATAGTAATTGCATATTTTATCATTCTGACAGCATTTATAAACTGTGTTCATGCAAGCATGGACACGGTTTCATTGTTTGAGTATTTAAAAAATCAAATTAAAAATTTAGTTTTGATGTAAAATCAGTTTTCATATGGAAGTGTCTATTTCACTTATAAATTAAAACAGCATATTATACATTATTGAAAATATTATTTCAAGCTTGATGTCATATTCCAACTTTGCATAGTGTAGTTAATCGAACATTGTATTGAACTGTATGGGAAGCTATATTTTTTAAGAAATGTATGTTGTATTTACTAGTATACACAATGCATTATTTCTACCACAAGTAGACCATATAAGGCCTACTGCTACTAAATAGGCACTGGTATGAATTTGACACTGTATTTGATGCACATACAAAACTTCAAATATTAATACACAGTATTTTTCCAAGGTTTTGTACGACGTTTTTTGCAAAAGAGTGTCTTAATGCATTTGAAAATATACTTAAAACAAACTTAAAATGATTTTAACATACCTTTTTCCTGGTAAAGTGTATTTTGGATGATAAAAAATACACTTGAAGAGTATTAATGCTGGAAAAATGCAGAAAAAAACAACTTTTTTTCTGTTAGAAGTGTATCTTGTCTGCATTTTTAAGTGTATTAAATGCACATTAAATGCAGATAAATACAATGCCAATACTGTTACATGTAATGGACATTAAATACACTTTTTTCATGTAATTAAATGCTTTAGTGAACTGAAATAATCTTTTAATAACGTTTTAACAATTTTTAATACCTTTTTATATAAATTTTATTTTGAAATGTGACACTTAAATGATTTTTGCACCACTATTTAGATATATAATTTGTGCTCATATGCTTTATCATTACACTATATAATATAATTTGTTGTATGAAAATTACCCGTACAATTCATGTGAAAGCTAAAGAGATAAATAGCAGAGTTCTACACCCTGCTCCTTTTTACATGACTTGATGGTATTTAGTCCCCAATTTTACATGGCCAAGGGCAAATGTGCAGATTTGACAAAACAGGCTTAACTGGGATCCCATAGGCAGACTTTCATCTTACTTGTATTTAAAGGGGCCTTTTCACGTATTGGTACATTGACCAAATTTTAAACAGTTGTTTCAGATTCGCAAATTTTCGATTTAGTTATGATATTTATGAGGAAACAGTAATACTTAACATTTACCATGCTCTAATATAGCTATTACATGCATCTTTTGACAATTTAAAAACTTGAAAATTATAAAGCGTTGCAACGCCAAACAATTGAATAATTTGGAGAGTTCTGTTTTGTGTTATATTTTGTGAAACTACGAGGATTACTTATATATAGTAATAAAATACATCGTGCATTGTATGCGGAAGGTTGGGCGAGGGGTCTAAGTACGTGACATTTTACGCCAGAACTCCAGGGGTCAGTGGTTCAAGCCCTGTTGAGAGTTACTTTTTTTTCTTTTTTGAATTTTATTCTTAATTTTTTACTGGAGCTTTTTAGAGCAAATGTTTACATTTATCAATAGAAAGCATTTAATGACAAACTACAAAACATGCCAAAATCTGTGAAAAGGCCCCTTTAATTTAATTCATGATCGGAATTGCTATTTGGCAAATCTTCAGTGGTCACAGTATTCAACTGAATTTTTTCACTTTGTAGTGATTATATTTTCATTATTTACCAGACAACATCTCTCTTCAAAAGTTTAACATGATTGCTTTGTTAATTTAGAAACAAGATCAATAAAATAAATAACATAAAATGAAAAAATATGTCATAGTAAAAATGGCAGCAAAAAAGCACTAGATTATGTGCCTTTAATCTGAGATGATATGGTGATGTATTGGAATTTCTCATAAATAATGTGTCCCATAGTTGTAACTTGTATAATTGTATAGTCGCATGCATGAGTGGTGTCAATGTCACAATACCAATTAAAGCCTATAATTTACTAAAAAAATGTGAAGTTTGATGTGTGGTTTTTTTGTCAAGATTTGTTATATATAACATATATATATATATTGTTGAAAAGTTAACATGCAATAAAGTTACTGTAATTAAGTGACAGTAAGTTTTACTGATTTGATTGGATGCATATGCAGATATATCATGGTTTGTGCAGAGGACAGTAGCAAAAAAACAATTAAGTGCTTTATCCATAGGATGACATATGCCAGCGATAAACGCTTTGATAGAAGTTATGAGCATTTTTCGAAACCTAAACGCATTTTTCAAAACCTAAACGCGGACCCTAAGTTTAAGATCAAGGTCAAAGGGGTCAACATTTGTGTGCGTATGGAAAGGCCTTGTCCATATACACATGCATACCAAATATGAATATTTCATCTGAAGCGACATAGAAGTTATGAGCATTTTTGGAAACCTAAACGCTAAGTGTGACAGACAGACAGACAGACGGACAGTGCGATCATTATATGCCCTCCTTCGGGGGCATAAACATGTGTTTCACATTGTTTTGGTAAATTAGAAATGTAGTTATTAAAAAAAACAGAATCATCAATTATTATTGTTATTGATTATAAAGTGTTGCTGGCATATTGGATGTGTTCATCTAGCTATTAGAACGTCCCTGTTTTATTCCCACTGGCACTAAGTGAGGGTTCTCAAAATCTTTAAACAAAATGAATAAATACAGATAGGATCGAGAAAACCTTGTTGATAGGGGGGCTAAACACCTGAAATCAAAGCGAACCAGGTTAAAGGCAGAGGTCAAATAAATCAGAGGCAGCATGAGCCTGCTATAATCTGAACAAGTATTACTCAGGAAACTGGCTTTAGTGTCTTACTAAGCTTTAGAATTTAAGTTTCAGTGCAATCTATCTAAAATAAATTGGTTAAAATATATGATAATTTGTAAAAAAATAAACATTCTGCACAAATTCAATTATTTACTTTACCTGTGTGCAGGAATTATTTCAGTGTTGATGGTTTGTGAACTATGTCAAAAGCACCATAGCTATGAAACACGTGTATTTGTAATATTGCAATGTTCCACAGAAATGATGCTGATGATAATTCTACACGATGATGAATTATTAGATATATTTCTAAATTCCATTTCCACCAACAATTCCACTACCAGTTCAAATGCGTTCGTAGATCTACACAGTTGAACATAACACTATTCCATTCAACAACCGTGGCGGGTGGCAGACGTTTCTCCCCCAAGACGTTTCCTCCCCAGACGTTTCCTCCCAAAACGTTTCACCCCCAATATGGGGGTGAAACGTCTGCATAATATGTAAATGTATATTAGCAACAGTTATTTGTAATAAAGTGAAAATAAAGTATTAGTATTTTAATTGAGTGCATTTTATGTGTAAAAAAATGATGTTAGTTGAGTCCTGACTAATTGAAATATTAATTAATGATTTTATATGGTTGCCTCTAACAAATTTAACAATTAAATAGATCTAATTATACTTGATTTTATAAGTGCCTTAAATTGTTCTTGCATTAATTAAGCTCATTGAAAAATTGAGTAAAATCAAAGCTTTGATGTTCTTTGATGGTCATTTTAAATGGAAAAGTATGTTACAAATTAAAATAATTATAACTATTGTATTAATCAATTGAGTAAAAGCACACCTTTGATGTTCTTTGATGGTCATAGATGGTCATTGTAAGTGGAATGGTATGCTACAAATTAAACAATTATAACTATTGTATAAATCAATTGAGTAAACAAACACCTTTTTTTTGATGATCATTTTAAGTGGAATGGTATGTTACAAAGTAAAGAATTACTATTATTGAATTAATGAAATCATGTTGCTACAAACATTTCTATAATTTAAGTTTAATAAGATATTTTCCATTACTTGTTCATTAACAGTGATTGAATTTTTTTCATTTAAAGTGTATTTTTGCACGGCATGGACACAGTTTCATTTTATGAGGATTTTTTTTTTAATTAATAAAAAATCCAGTTTTGAAGTAAAATCAATTTAAATAATGCTATTATAATCAGAAAATTTAAAGACGGAAAAATGTTTATTATTTTTATAAAACATCTTTGTGCTTCTCGTGAAAGTTTAACAAAATGTCACTTACGCTACTTTTTACATTCAGAAAATGACATGCGTTTGTTATGTCAATTTCGAAAATTGGATAAAAACATTATTTTTACCAAAAAGGTTGACTTAATATTTTATCAGTTGATGTATTTCACCTTAATAAACACAAAATTGGAAAAAAGTAAAAATGTATAAAATGTATAAAAATGTCAGTTACATGATTTATTACATTCAGTAAGCGATATGTTTTAATTATAATTTGTAAAATTAGATAAATACAACATATAAAACTGCATATTATGCACTTTTGATAAAACACAATTTATTCCCAAATTGATGTCTTATTCCCAATTCACATAATGCAGTGTTATAATGAAAATAAGCCATAAGTTATGATTTTTAAGAATGAATAATAACTATAACATATTTTTATTTTGAGTAAATAAAGTTGTTATATGACATTAAAATTATAATTTATTACAGCCAGTATTGAATTGTAGTTCTCAAAAATAATTTTGATAAATAACTATCAGTGTGTCATAGATCTTTATTAATACCATTTACCTTCCAATTTAAAAATTAATTTAATTTGAAGCCAAAAAAATGTGACAGCATTTTCATCATTTGGCTGATATTAAATAACAACCACACCTACCATTATACAAGATATTAGGCACTTAGGGTGCAATAAACAAGCATTGATTAGATTAGCAAGTGTAGTACAACAGATAACCGCTAGATTATGGGTGCAATATACAGGCCCTTTAATCAGCATTGATGAGATTAGGTGACAGGGGGATAAGATGAGATTAGCACATTATTATGCAAAAAAAAAACGTTTTTACTGTATTAAATATTATTAATGAATAGATTTGATTTGACTTAATTGATAGTTTTATATATGGAACAGAACAGAACAGATAGTTTATTCATATAACTTGAACATTTACAGTTCATCGTTACATATACAAAACTGACAATATAATAAGCAATAAGCACATGCATAGTAATGCGAAAGTGACCAAACTAGTACATTAAAAGGTGTTATATATAATATACAATTAGTTTGTTTAACAGTATACAATTTATGAAATATTTTATTATTCGTACATAGCGATTTATATATAATTGGTATCGCCCTAGTTCCCCGTATACAGCTGAATTAGCGGTACTCATTTTGACACCCAGTATTCGTTTCAAAAATCTTCTGTGAACTCTTCGCAATTAAAGAAATCCGACAACGTCCCCATATGTCTTACACATAATTTCACTTCATCATACATAGACCGAATAATTTTTAACAATCTACCGTTTATTTCGCTCTTAATAAGCTTGTACCATAGTCCGTTTCAATATATTGAATCATAACATTTCATAAGGTCGATATAGCAACAGTATAGTTTCTTTTTAGAACTAAATGATTATCTATAAAAGCCTTTAGTAGGAAAATAGCATCCACAGTGCTATAATTGGTTTTGAATCCAAACTATGGTAGTCATAGATGCATCTGTTGTATTTCACAGTGACATCCAATCATTTTATTATATACATACATATAAATGCATGAAAAAATATAATTGTTGACAATTATATAGTTTATTTATTTATCATATTTAACTGTTACAAGGAAAACAGTTTTGAAATAAATATAAATGTGATTTAACCATTTAATCAATTCACCAATTGACCATATTTAATTGGATTAATTGGATTAAAAACAACTACAGTTCCTCAACACTTATGATTTACATGCATTCCATTCACAGTTAAACCAAACAAATAATCGAACAAGCTGCTTCATAAATAAAGTTAATTGAAAACTTCATAAACAAAATAATTATTTTGATAATAAATCAAGAATAAACTTCAACCAAACAATCATACATTTATTGGGGGGGGGGGGGGGGGGGAAACGTCTGCACTTAAACCAAAGTGGGGGAGAAACGTCTGGGGAGGAAACGTCTTGGGGGAGAAACGTCTAGGGGAGGAAACGTCTTGGGGGTGAAACGTCCGGAAACCAACCGTGGCACATGTACTCAATTTTTCAAATTTTCGCAATTAAAATTGACTTCTACTGTTTATATTGTTGTTGTTGTACTTTTGAAAGTAGTTCGTAAGATGGCGACCATTAACCCAGAGATTGATTTATGGAATAAATCGTCTGCTGATCCAGAGTGTGGCGTTGGGTGTATCAAAGCCAAGATGGCTGGTAGTTAGGTACGAGTCAATCGGGACTCCTCGGACAATTCCGCCATAACGGCGATCGTCTCTCGGGTGTATTTGGTGGAAGGATATGTCTAACGCCTCTAGGCGGAAGATATTACACCGAAAATATAGTTCGGGTTACACACCAATAAATTTGCACTAAATCAACCGGTAATACAGATATATAAGGACCAATATCTTTAAGGAGTAATATAATAGAATATTCATTAATGTTAATGTTTAAAATTAGATATTATTGCATGCAAAATTTTCAAATTTTAATAAAATGTTAAGAAAGCCAATTAGTTGTTTATTGAAGTGAAAACAACAACATTATTCAAACTTAAAAGAATCAGTATTTCTTAAATTATATTCATTGCAAAATTGCTGATGTTCGGCTGCCGGCAACAATCTTTGAGATTTAATCAATATGTTTATGTTCTATACCATAAACAATCGTACAACACTGTACAATGGTACAGAGAAAACTCTTCCGTGTAATATAAGAAATAGTAAACTCCACGTTGGTCCCAATGGCATTATAGTGACCAGCCAGGCAGTCACAAACTGTATATGGACCATAGCCATAAGGCCCTCAGTGGGGCTATTATCAGTATTGAGACACCTGAAAGGTTTCATGGAATGGAATGAGTGGGGCTTGATTGAATTTCAAAAACGATTCTTTCTGTACATTTGATGATGGCAACCATACAGTACTTCTGGCAGATATTGTTTATATTTTATCCTAGGCATTTATCCAGATGTTGTTATCCCGACCAGGCTACTATCTTTTCAAAGCCTTAAACAATCAAGTGCCATTAAAATTAGGGACAGTGTAACAATGTTCAGTTTGGTAATATTAATATATTAAGGCATAACTTTGCCCTTGGAAATGAACTCAATTCAGAATGGCCTCTCAAAAAAAGACATACTGTACTGGAAATGTTAAAACTGAGCAGTGGTGTTGTTAAAATTTATATTATTTATCTTTTAAGAAACTTTAAGATACATATCACAGGCATGCCCATGGTTTTGGGTCTTTACTCTTTAGATGAGAAACAAAAGCACTAAATATGGTCGACAGTGCAGGCAACAATTGTAAAAAGATATTTTCCATCCCTGACTGCCATTACTGACATGAAGTAATTTAACTGTAATATGTCTGGAAACAGTGTCAGTCACACTTTTCTAAATATTGATTGATTCATGCATATGTATATATATGTCATACAAGTACAGATCATACAATACAGTCAATTTAGAACATTTAGCAATTGGAAAACAATTATCACAGGTTTTGGATCACAATGCATTGATATATCACATTTTGAATATCACAGTCAAAGTTAATCATTTACATTCAGTTACAAGTAAATAGTCAGTGTATTTGGAAGAAATCTGAAATAACAAGTAGTTACAAGATGTTGAAATCAAGACATAATATATATACCACAGGATGTCCCATGAAAGGTTTGCAACTTATTTCCAATGGGGCCCTATAGATGGGTGGAAAATGTACAAAAATGGTGGCATTAATACGCATAAAAATATCGTTAATTTAAACTTGAGACTATAGTCTTGAGATCAAATAGTAATTAGCATATATTATTAAAGACTCTTTAATAAAGAGCATTAGTTACACAATGTTTACTACTATCTTGTCATCACATTTAAATGTACGTACAAATACTTTATTGATGACTTATTTGAACAACAGTAATATATATTCCGGTTATATATATATATATAACATATTCAGGCCTCAAAAAAAATGCTAGCTACGCCCCTGAAGAATCTTATTCTTCAGTTCACCTTTTTAATAATATTATTAACAATAGATGTAGCAGAAAGATCAGCTTCGAATATTGAACCAAGGTTTCCAACAGATGATTGAGAAACAATAGTGTGATCATTGCATTTTACATTAAAATAGTGAAGTTTAGATAATTTCCTTTTGGAACCAAACACTAAACATCCAGTTTTTCCAAGGCAGTTTGTTATCCACTAACCATTTAATACAATTTTCAAGTTCTTTACAAAAAACACTACCGATGATACTAGGATCTTTGTGAAAATAAAGGATGACACTTTCATCAGCATAAAGAATAAGTTTACATAAATACAATAATCAAAAATCACTAATATCCTATATCAGTGTTAAGGCATTATGAAATGGAAATGGGTGTGAAAAGTAACAAGAACCCTACACATTTACATCACAAAACATCTGATATCTACAATTACTGGATATAATATACATGTTGAAAGTTAATATAAAGAGGGCAATACAAAAGAATGTACAAAAGTAGTAATAAAGACAAAACAACCAATTTACAATGTTAAGATTTATGCAGTTGTTGGCAATAAGAGAACAATTACCATTCTTTACTTTGAATTTTGCAAGTGTAAATCAGAACACAAGAATTTGTTTCCCAGTCACTTTGAGCTATATAAGTGCCCAATGTTTACACTCAGTGAATTTGTAAAACCAACTTATATGTGCTAACTGTCTGTCCGAAAGCTTAAACATTTCCTATAACCTTTGCAATATTGAAGATAGCAACTTGATATTTGGCATACATGTGTATCTCATGGAGCTGCACATTTTGAGTACTGAAAGGTCAAGGTCATCCTTAAAGGTGAAATATAGGGCTTCAAAGCGGTGCAATAGGGGGCATTATGTTTCTGACAAACACATCTCTTGTTTTTACATGAAAAACCACAGACATTGTTGGAATTTGCCACATATTAGGCATTGTGTATACATTTTTTAACTCAATTTTCCACACAATGAAACAACTTTTTTAAAAGGCACCAACAAATGTTCCTCCATACCCTTTGCACGCTAAACAAAGAATCAGTTTTTAGCTCCACTGGCCAAATTTGTTCAAATTATGCCCCTGGGTCAAATTTGACCCTGCCCCGGGGGTCACAAAATTGAAAATTGCTTATTTAACGCCTATTTTGTGAAAACTTTCAAAATCTTCTCGTCCATAGCCATTGGGCCTAGGTCTATCAAATTTGGTATGTAGAGACATCTAATAGTCCTCTACCAAATTTGTTCAAATTATGCACCTGGGGTCAAATTTGACCCTGCCCCGGGGGTCACAAAATTGAAAATTGCTTCTTTAAGGCTTATTTTGTGAAAACTTTCAAAATCTCCTCGTTGATAACCATTGGGCCTAGGGCTATAAAATATGGTATGTAGAGACATCTAATAGTAGTCTACCAAATTTGTTCAAATTATGCCCCTGGGGTCAAATTTGACACTGCCCCGGGCGTCACAAAATTGAACATATGCTTATATATGGCCTTTTTTGTGAAAACTTTAAAAACTTCTTGGCCATAACTGTATGGCATATGGCTACCAAATTTAGTATGAAGTGACATGTAATTGTTCTCTTCTTAGTTTGTTAAAATAATGCCCATGGTGTCAAATTTGAAACTGCCCCGGGGATCACAAAATTGAATATATGCTTATAAAGTGCTTATTTTGTGAAAACTTCAAATATATTCTTGTCCATAGCCATTGGACCTAGGGCTACCAAATTTGGTATGTAATGACATCTTATAGTCCTCTACCAAGTTTGTTCAGATTTGAAACTGCCCCGGAGGTCAAAAAATTGAATATATGCTTATAAAGTGCTTTTTTTGTGAAAACTTCAAATATATTCTTGTCCATAGCCATTGGACCTAGGGCTATCAAATTTGGTATGTAATGACATCTTATAGTCCTCTACCAAGTTTGTTCAAATTATGCCCCTGGGGTCAAGTTTGACCCTGCCCCGAGGGTCACAAAATTGAACATATGCTTATATAAGGCCTATTTTGTGAAAACTTTAAAAACTTCTTGTCCATAAACATTCGGCCTAGGGCTACCAAATTTTGTAAGTAGTGACATCTTATAGTTCTCTACCAAATGTGTTCAAATTTTATCCCTGGGGTCAAATTTGACCCTGCCCCGGGGGGTAACAAAATTGAACATATGCTTATATAAGGCCTATTTTGTAAAAACTTCAAATATACATCTGATGACACTTCACGATTCTTATAGTCTTCTACCAAGTTTGTTCAGATTTGAAACTGCCCCGGGGGTCACAAAATTGTATATATGCTTATAAAGTGCTTATTTTGTGAAAACTTCAAATATATTCTTGTCCATAGCCATTGGACCTAGGGCTACCAAATTTGGTATGTAATGACATCTTATAGTCCTCTACCAAGTTTGTTCAAATTATGCCCCTTGAGTCAAGTTTGACCCTGCGCCGAGGATCACAACATTGAACATATGCTTATATAAGGCCTATTTTGTGAAAACTTAAAAAACTTCTTGTCCATAACTGTATGGCATAGGGCTACCAAATTTTGGTATGTAGTAACATGTAATAGTTCTCTTCTTAGTTTGTGCAAATTATGACCCTGGGGTCAAATTTGAAACTGCCCCGGGAGTCACAAAATTAAATATATGCTTATAAAGGGCTAGTTTTTTGTGAAAACTTTAAAACCTTCTTGTCCATAACCATTGGGTCTAGGACTACCAACTTTGGTATGTAGTGACATCTTATAGTCCTCTACCAAGTTTGTTCAAATTATGCCCCTGGGGTCAAATTTGACCCAGCCCTGGGGGTCACAAAATTGAACATACACTTATATGGAGCCTTTTTTGTGAAAACTTTAAAAACTTCTTGTCCATAAACATTCGGCCTAGGGCTACCAAATTTTGTAAGTAGTGACATCTTATAGTTCTCTACCAAATGTGTTCAAATTTTATCCCTGGGGTCAAATTTGACCCTGCCCCGGGGGGTAACAAAATTGAACATATGCTTATATAAGGCCTATTTTGTAAAAACTTCAAATATATTCTTTTCCATAACCATCCGGCCTAGGGCTATCAAATTTGGTATGTAGTGAAATCTAATAGTAACACTGTATTATGTGAATTGGGAATAAGATATCAATTTGGGAATAAATTGTGTTTTATCAAAAGTGCATAATATGCAGTTTTATCTGTTGTATTTATCTAGTTTTACAAATTATGATTAAAACATATACTTGCATATATAATAGCATCATTTAAATTGATTTTTCTTCAAAACTGGATTTTATATTAATTATTAAAAAAATCCTCATGAAATGAAACTGTGTCAATGCAGCGCATGGACACATTTTAAAAATACAATTTAAATGATAAAAATTCAATCACTGTCAATGAAAAAGTCATGGAAAATTTCTTATTAAGCTTAAATTATAGATAATATATTACAAAAATATATGTAGATCATGAAATGAAAAGTCTTGTTTGAGAAAATCACCTAAATGATGTCCATTCCCAGTTTGATGTCTTATTCCCAATTCACATAATACAGTGTTTAGTCCTCTACCAAATTTGTTCAAATTTTATCCCTTGGGTCAAATTTGACCCTGCCCGGGGGTCACAAAACTGAACATACGCTTATATGGGGCCTATTTTGTGAAAACTTTTAAAATCTTTTTGTTCATAACCATTGGGCCTTGGGCTACCAAATTTGGTATGTAGTGGCATCTAATAAACCTCTACCAAATTTGTTCAAATAATGCCTCTGGGGTGAACTTTGACCCTGCCCCTGGGGTCACAAAATTGAATAAACGCTTATGAAGCGCCTATTTTGTGAAATCTTTAAAAATCTTACGATGAAACCATATGTACTACAGCTTCCAAATTTGGTATGCGGTAACATCTTGTAGTCCTCTACCAAGGTTGTTCAAATTATGACCTTTGGGTCAAATTTGACCCTGACCCACGGGTCACAAAATTGAACATTATATACGCTTATATCTTGCTTATTTTGTGAAAACTGTTAACATATTCTTATCCTTAACTCTAGGACCAAGGGCTACCACATTTTGTAAGTAGTGAGGTATAGTAGTCCACTACAAAGTTTGCTCAAATTATGCCCCTGGGGTTAAATTTTAACCAGCCCAGGGGGTCACAAAATTGTTCATGTGCTTAAATAGGGCCTATATTTAAGTATTTGCACATGTTAAGAAATATTTGTTTTAGCCTTTTTTTAGCAGTGGAGCGATACAGGGCCATCGTGGCCCTCTTGTTTATAAGAATATGTCAAAATGGGCAAAAGTCAGGGACAATACTGTCTAAATGCCCTTTTAACAACTCTGTTGACATGCGGCTGTAGTATATTTTCTCTGTAAATTTACAGCGAACACATAATGTCATCATCATAAATGTATTGCTTACATGTATATAAATATGTTACGAGGTCTTACCCAGTATTTATACAAATTAACCTGGATATTTATGAAAAACACCATCTCCTTGTAAAGTGTAAAGAGAGAAGGCATTTGTTCACCAGTAACATTATGTTCATGACAGGTAAATAAAAAGCAGAGAAACATGAAAAATTCAGTTCCCAATTCATAGAGTTTTTTTAAAGTTCAACTTTGCTTAAGTAATAATGCATCAATGTTGATTCTAAAGAAAAAGAGTAATCATTTATGCCTTAACTGTTCTGCTGTCCAAAAGCAAGGACGACATACACAACTTGACAAGCTTTACAACATTTATAGTTTTAGTTACTTAACAATCTAAAATAAATGTCCATTCTAAGTTTGCTGTCGTATTCTTCCCTTAAATCATACATGTTTCTTGCATAATTGAATGTTCATGTCCATGGATCACAATGTATATAGAAACAAACATTATTTTGAATTATCTTTCACAGTTATATATTTAATATTAGGTTAATTTTGGGATACACTAAAGCAAATATTAACATTTGTCTCAAAATGGATCATCCTCTGAAGCCCCCGATGGGATTTAAACCCATACCTCTTTCCTCTGGAGAGGAAAGTATTCTATCTTAAAATACAAGGGCATGTAAGAGGAAAACTAGCAATTTCAAAGGGACGTTTTCACAGATTAGACATGTATTGAAGTTTGTTATTAAATACTTTAAATTGATAAGTCACAAAATCTAACTATAACATAAGAACTCCCCAAATTTTTTTTTTCATTATAGACTCTATGCTATTTTGATAAATGCAAACATTGGATCTAAAAAGCTGCAATAAAAAAGACAAGAATAAAATTGAATAAAAATATAGAAGTAACCCTCAAACGGGCTTGAACCATAGCGCATTGACCCCATGGAGTAAAAGTCTACCGTTTAGACCACTCGGCCATCCATACTCATACAATGAGTGATGTGTTTTATACTTTATCATGTTTCTGTAAGCAATCCTCGTATCTCACAAAAATTCAAAATACAACGAAAACAGTCGATTTAATTTTAAATTTACTCGATGTCAATACTATAAGTACTCCTATCAGTATGTCAGTAATGGCATCTTTAAATTTTAACAAGTTTTTAAGTACGTTTTGGGAATTCACAGATCTACATTAAATTATTACTTAAAGAATGTTATCTTGAAAAAGACGAGCTAAAAGACACATTTTAATTTTTCCTCTTTACGAGAAGGCCGCCATCTTGTTTTCTAAAGTAGTTCCAAATCCAATATGCCGGCCGCCTACGTACATCAGAGAGACGGTGTGGTGTAGCCCACTGTCCGATGCGTTCAGATTGAGGTACGAGTCTACTCTTTACGGAGAATCCGGAGATGGACGAAGTGTTACGATTGACAATTTTGTTGTGACATGTCCTGTATCATACCAAAAGTCACACAAAGAACTACTATTTTGTCATGACATGTGCTGAAACTTTTGATGTCAATCTAACAATGTATTTTTTGAATGCACTCTCATGATAAAAGGAAAATTACACAAAACTTTGAAAATAATAAACGTAACATGCATCATTCTTGCAGTTGATGTGTACTGCAAGATTTTCGTCTCGGAAAAAACCCCGTTCGATGTTGCCTACATTTTTGGTGACTTTGTAATATGACGACCCAAGACTTGGACCAAACATGATCACCTATGGCAAAATTCTTGGTCTTGGTTAATACAGATTTTTAATATTATTGTCAACGATATTCATACATTGTGTTTGAATTGTTACCTGAATACATACTTAGCTTTGTCATGAACAGGATTAACAAGCTGAATGGTACTATAATACAAATGAGCCGCGCTCGGTGAAAATGGGGTTTAATGCATTTGTGTAAAGTGTCGTCCCAAATTAGCCAGTGCAGTGAACACAGGCTAATCAGGGACGTCACTTTACGCCTAAATTGGATTTTTGTTAAGAAGAGACTTTCTTTTAACAGAAAATATCATAAAATCGGAAAGTGTTGTCCCTGATTAGCTTGTGCAAACTGCACAGGCTAATCTGGGACAACACTTTACGCACATGCATTAAGCCCCTTTTTCATAGAGCAAGGCCCAAAGTTATTGTGGGATACTTTATCATCTGTTTTCCTCAATACTAATATGCAAAAGTACTTATCATCATTAGGTACTTAAATAAATTCACGCACATAGGTATCTGCATGTATTATGTGGAGGAGCTTTATTTGCCAAAAAAACATGTTGTACATGTATAAGTTAAATGTACCGATTTCTGAACCATTGTGACGATCACATGAACCATCAAAAGAAGCAATTAACCACTGTAATTTGAAGAGTCTAATGTTACTAGTTGCACATTAAGTACAAAAGGTTATTGGACTTTTTCTGAAATTATATAAAGTATATGAGCAACCAGAAAATGGACAACGTAGTACATGAACTTCAATGCCTGAACACTTCTGTAAATAACATTAGTAGACTACACTTGGATATTTATGTAAAGGATATCCAGTTAAGATGACATTGTCGAGTCATTTTCAAAAGACATTAAAGAATAAAATAATTATGTGTTTCATACAGTGCTATGAAAGAGTTGGAATTAAATCGTAATATATAAGCCGGGTTCTGGGGAGATCTGGGCTATATGCATGTACACAAAGTGTTGTTTAAGAGTAGCCTGTGCAATAAACACGGGCTTATCAGGGACAAACTTTCCGCCTAAACTTGAGTTTCATTTAGAAGAGACTTTCTTTAAACAAAAAAATCACTTAAAGGCATAAAGTGTCTTCCGTGATAAGCCTGTGAAAACTACACAGGCTAATCTTGGACGGCACTTTAAGCTGTTCCATAGTGGAATATTGTTCGGATACAAGTCTTTTATTTAATTGAAGACACAAGTCTCAAGGTAGTTTAAATTGGTTTTAATAGTCAAACTAAAATAATATTTTCAATATCTTAAATTAATACAATGGTATAAATTATGTTCTAGCCAAATCCTCCCTTACATCTGAATTGTGCGTGATTTAGCCGGAAAGTGACAGACATGAACGGAAATGTGACACATACTGCGTCGCAATTTAACACATCCAATCACTATTTTATTTGCTTCCACAACCAATGTCTGCCTGTGGTCTAATCAAGAGAAAATGCAACTACATTAAAGCGAGATTATACGATTTTTTATATGTGTTAAATTCTAATATATTGATAAAATATGTCACAATAACACAAAATAGGCAAGAAAATTTAAACATTGAAGACGAATTTCATAAAATGCAGCAAAGACAAATTAGCGCCCCGAGCCGATTGTGACGACTATATTTCGTATAATATTTTCCTACAATAACCGAAGCATTCGTCTTTTTATAAGGATCAGAGTAAGTGTTCGTGTGTCGTATGAATATATATTCTGCAGGAATTCAAAATGAACCGTTAAACTAAAGTTAGATTCACATTGTACATGCATTATATATATGCAGGCAAATTCCACTGTACATACATTTTCGATTTCAGAATTAAATATCTCGTTTATTTTAAATTTTTCGACACATGTTCTTCTAAACTTTTATTTTAATTTATATTGAAATATATGTATAATAAGTTTTTCACAAATTTTATATATATTCATAAATTTTTGACAAAATCGTATACCGGTAATCTCGCTTTAATTTATGGTGACATTAATTGAATTTTCAACCTCCAAGGGAAGGAAATACTAATGTTAAATATATTAATCGTCGGTCATGAGATATTCATGTACTCTAACCGAACATTTTCCTGAACTTTAAATAAACTAATTCTTATAAGAAATTAAGAATATATGTATCTTATATTATACCACAGAACATTTAATAACAATAATTCTATGTAATACCCTCTATTCTATGTCTTAATTTTGTATATGTTCTGTGAGAATAATTTCTAAATTAGATTAATGATGACGATTCTGTTCTATGATGGTATTTTTATATGATTTAATATACATTCCATGACAGTAATTTTCATGTTATTTAATAACAATAATCCTTTTTTACGATAGTAATTTAGTAGTTATAATTGTATCCATGAATATTTTATCAATGATAATTGTGTCCTATAAGATTCATAACAACCATATAATTCTTACTAATAATTGTATTATGTGACAACGCACACATATTTTGTCGTGTTCTGAGAAAACTGTGCATAATGCATTATGCGTAAAGTGTCGTCCCAAATTAGCCTGTGCAGTCCGTAAAGTGTCGTCCCAAATTAGCCAGCGTAGTCCGTAAAGTGTCGTCCCAAATTAGCCTGTGCAGTCCGAAAAGTGTCGTCCCAAATTAGCCTGTGCAGTCCGTAAAGTGTCGTCCCTAATTAGCCTGTGCAGTCCGCAAAGGCTAATCAGTGACGACACTTTCCGCTTTTATAACATTTTTCGTTTACATGAAGTCTCTTCTCAGCAAAAATCCAATTCATTCTTAAAGTGACGGCCCTGATTAGCCTGTGCTGACTGTACAGGCTAATCTGGGGCGACATTTTACGCACATGCATTAAGCCCTGTTTTCCCAGAGCGCTGCTCATATAATTCTATTTGCATGCCGGTGCACTTGATAGGTATGTAAAGATCCTTAAAGAGAAGTTCAAGAACAAGACCTTGCAGCAGGTGTACGCCGGGGTGAACGGACGCAATGTGGATGACCCTGAGATGCAACAGTTCTTCAAGTTCAAATGCTGGATATAGACCTTAATGTTCAGAAGTAGCAACATTTTGCAGGGCCGGCTGGGGTTTTGTCATCCTTTTGGAGATTCAGGTTTTGAAAATTGGGAATGTGAATTGGGTCTTATGTTTATTTTAAAGCTTGCATTATATTTATGAAAGCTATGATCATGCTTAGCATTTTAAAATATTAATGTACATTTTATGTATGTTTGAACTTGTATATATAGACTCCTTTATTCAAATTTGATCTAACATGAAAAGAAGGTTTAGCAAAAATATATTATACCACATAACATATCACTTTTATAAGTATCATGTGTTTCACATTTAAATCTATTTGGTATTTTATTCACAATGTTGACTGTCACTAAAATACCACCAGATACGGGGCATTTTTTTCTTTTTAAACTGAAATAATTAATTTCACAAGTCGATGATTATATCAAACCTGTCTCAAACGAAATCAGTATGGTGTTTTTTGTAACTGCACTTTCATGCGACATTTTACATGTATATATATATATATATAAATATATATATATATATATATATATATATATATATATATATATATATATATAAATATATATATAAACAAAAACGCTGTATTTATTTTTGCCGAAGCTTTCGACCTCACGGTCTTCATCAGCGGCCATTTTTTATTTTCAGATCAAAAATGGCCGCTGATGAAGACCGTGAGGTCGAAAGCTTCGGCAAAAATAAATACAGCGTTTTTGTTTAAATACAACAAGGCTTATAGAGACTTTGTTAATATATATATATATATATATATATATACTAAGTGCAACCTTTAAAACAGCCCTTTAAATCTTCTTTATAATATTTTTATGTCCCCCACCACAGTAGTGGGGGACATATTGTTTTTTCCCTGTCTGTTGGTTTGTTTGTTTGTTTGTGTGTTTGCGTCAAACTTTAACATTTGCCATAAATTGTGCAATATTGAAGATAGCAACTTCATATTTGGCATGCATGTGTATTTCATGGAGCTGCACATTTAAGTGGAAAAAGGTCAAGGCCATCCTTCAAGGTCAAAGGTCAAATATATGGGTCAAAATCGCTTATTTAATGTACACTTTTGCACATTGAAGATAGCAACTTGATATTTGGCATGCATGTGTATCCCATGGAGCTGCACATTTTGAGTGGTGAAAGATCAAGGTCATCCTTCACGGTCAAAGGTCAAATATATGGGGACATAGTGTTTCACAAACACATCTTATTTAATTTAAGTTACAACCACATAATTTATGCCATCATTAGATGTGTCTGAATGTTCAACATCAATACCAAACATTGAAATCTAAGGAAATGCCAATAGTTTCTTTTTGCATTCACATATGTACAAGTCGTACGTCAAGCGTGTTATATGCATAACATACACTGGCATCTATCATATGAACGTGCATTTAATCACCTGTAGCTATCAATGGCATGTATGGACTTAAACCTTTGTGACATTTAGAGGCTTAGTTCTATCTCTCCTCTTTTATCTCCCTAAATGAAATCTTGTGTACAATATTTCTGTGTACTTGCCCCAGGGCTTCTAACATCAGCTGAAAATTCAGGGAGTCTTTGTTGTTGTCTTTTAATGTCCACGGATGTCGGAAACCGATCTCAAAATCACTCCGAATTTTTGTTCAAATTGTGATAAATAAGTTACAAAGATGGAATTGTGTGGACCTTTGAATGTGTGACCTAAATTCGCAGCAACCATTACTTCGTTTACACGCGAAAAGCGTTTAAAATATATACTTCAGTTATTTAACACGAAAATAGTTAACGTTTATGGGAGTAAAAGATGGGTTGGCATTCTTCAAGGTACTGCACAGCTACAAAAAGATCGTTTGAAATTTTAAAAAACAAACACACAATTTAGATGTGATTCGTGTTTATGTGAAACTGTCAATCTTCCTTATTTTATCGACAATAGATTGACTACAGGCAAATTAATACTTCGGCATTTACCCTTTTAAAGAGCGTTCAAAATATGTGTATGGGAATTATACGTGTGTCTGATTCACCAAACAACAAAAGCAATATTCGACTACGCGCTCACCGTTGGAATGGTGCATGTGGATAGGTTGATGTGCATAATTAGGAACAACTCCGTAAACTCGCCATTCATAGAGGGACATGCGTAAGTACGATTGTTTAATGACGTAGTGTATCAGACTGAGTGATGTATCTGCTCATAATTATGCCACTTAAACGATTAAACCATTATTTTACAAATTAATAATTGTTTAATAACTAGGGAAAAATAAACAACAGAAAGCAAATGAAATGCCACATACTTTATACAGAAGTCACTTTATGTTTTCGTACATTTCGTAAAATATATTATGTACCGTTTCATAAGACGATTTACAACAGTACAAAATACGGCGAAATGGTGTTATTTTTTTCAATGAAGCATGTTAACATCCAGCCAAGGCGCTGTAGTACTCAACTCGGGCGACATTTCGTTGATTTATAAAGGCAAAGCGCCGAAGACGAACACCAGTATCACTTGCAATACCAGTAGTGTGATGGTAGAATCCCGAGATGTTTGTGGAGATCGCACGATCACACCGCTTTGAGGTGGCGGGGGGGGGTGCTGGTGCTGGTGCTGGTGGTGGTTGGTAATGTTGTGGGTTGTGTCGTTTCTCCTGTAAAATGTGGTTAATCATAAATGCTCGACAATCTTTCGATATTGTTTCGGAAGTAAAAGAACACAAAGGCGAATCCTTTTCTCCCGTTGTGGAGATATTAAAGATTTGCAAAGGATTTCGTTTGATAAATATTGTGTTTTCCTAGTGGGTGAACAAACAGTAGATCAGTATCTTCATATCATAAGTGTTTCATGTGTTGTGTATCCTAAGCTTTTGAAAATTTGAACAACACCAGGGTAAACAAAATGGTCTAAATACCGTTAATAAGTATTGTATAAAGCGTACACATGGTGCAAGTGCGCGTGAATTTTGAAGATACACAAATAACAAGCGCTTGACTATATTTTGGCTTTGATAATATAAAGCGGATTATCTTTAATGATCCAGATATGATTACTTGAACATTATCTGAGCGGGTGAATATCAGTAGTAGTTACAGAGTTATTTACAAGATAAGTATTGATGCAAAGCATCAAAGGGCGTCGGGAATTTCAGTGAAAAAGGCACTCAATGAAGTTACATGGAACGATTTGTTTTCTACTGTAAATATTAATATATTGACCGATTATTTTAAACAAAATAGAAAAAGATACTTGTATAACCATTATCTATGATTTTGTGCTATAACCCCCAAATAACCATTATCTATGATGTTGTGTTATAATCCCCAAATAACCATTATCTATGATTTTGTGTTGTAACCCCCAAATATTTCATAGTTCATTTTATTTACATTGGTTTCCTTTTTTACTGGCATCCGTGTGCAGTTTTCATTAATGGAACAAAACTGTGTAGGTTTTAAAAAATCTGCTTCACCTTGTAAGCGTAATTTCATATTTTTCTCAACTTCAAGGGGAGGTGATTCTGAACTTATTCTTACGTTGCTCATTTACGATAGGGGTTGAGTACATTGATATGAAAACACTGTAAAAGTTTTAATGTGTTTAAGAACCCACCACCCTCTCAAACATATATTTCATGGGCATAATAAAAACAAAAAATGGTTACAATAAAACAGCATATATATTTTAATTAAAATGTCTACATCAAAACAAGAAGTTAACATAGAACACAAATAAAATAATTTGATTCTACTGGGGATCGAACCTTGGGCCTCTCACATGTGGAGCGAGCGTGTAACCACTACACTACGGAACCGCTTGAAAATCACCTTCTAACTAAGATATTAATAAGCTATTAATAGTCGGTTTAAATGTAAACCCGGAAGTTTAAACGCTGGATAGTGAGCGGGGTTAAAGGTCCATACCAAAGGGTCCATACCAATGGCAAGATACGGGTCAGGCCTGCGGCCTTCTATATGTGGTTCTTAAAAAAAACTGTAGGAGGACTTGATAGTAATGAGACTGGGGTGCTGTGATGATGCACCTCATTGATAAGCGGCTGCTTCCTTTATCAAGACTCATTATTACAATTATTAATACGTGTCGCGCTTCACGCTCTTTAGCGCCTTTATTAGTAACTAGGTGGTTGCTAGGATAGTGGAACAAAAAAAGTTTTGGTTTATACAAAACCAGAAAGTTTCACCGGTTCGCGTATTTGCCCAGTCCCTGTGATCTTTTATTATTGCCAAGTCCCTGTGATCAGTTATTAATTAAAAGAATTAGCTGTGCATTATTGGCAATAAACGTTGCAGTAAATGTAAAAGGCACAAATGCATTACTTATCTACACTAATTAACACAAAAAATCACCACTATGCAAGATATTCTGATAACAAAAATATAAACATTGATCCGTAAAATAACTTCTCCTCCCATAAGCGAAAAAAACGTATTACATACTAGTCGCCGCACATCAGTGCGACGCCAATAACTTTACGTAAAAGAGCCATTACGGCAAACGTTCAAAGCAAGTAATGACAATTAATGCATGTTCTTACAAAATGAATATTCAATCTGCCTTTAAGTACCACCAGGCGTATTCTTTAAATTAAAACACAACATCCCAGTGGGCACCCAAACGTTGCTGCAACGTTGTATTTAGGTTGCATTCAAACGATGCAGTTTGGTTGTACCAAGATCGTGGCTAGATCGGGATGATCGTCGTAAAGTCGCAGCTCTGTGAGAACGTTGGGGGGGGGGTCACACTGACATGAACAACAAATATGCTATACATCTTACAACAAAGTTTGCAGTTGTTTATTTAATGATAATGGTAAGAGGTACTTACCGCCTGCGCTCCAAAAGTAGAACACTGAAAAAGAGGATTTTCTTCAATTGCTTCATACGTTAAGATATGTCTTATATGCGATTTAATTTGCCAATTGAAGTCTTTCCGAACAAAATCACCAGGGCAAGGCAATGTCTAAGACAGGTACATCAGTTAACATTTTTTGTAGAAAAGAACGTTACTATAGTACGAACCAAGTACTCAATCTATATAGCCCAAAACGTTTTTCCCAGCACGTTGAGCGTACTGAGTACCATCGTCCTGGGAAACTTTCATTAGCCATGCAACTTACTATTAAAATTACTATTTAAGCCTTGTTCCGAGAAAATTGGGCTTAATGCATGTGCTTAAAGTGCCATCCAAGATTAGCCTGTGCAGTTTGCACAGGCTAATCAGGGACGACACTTTCCGCCTAAACTTGATTTTCGGTAATGAGGGACTTCCTTGAAACTAAAAATACCATACAATCGGAAAGTGTCGTCCCTGATTAGCCTGTGCGGACTGCACATGCTAATCTGGGACGACCCTTGCAGCACATGCATTAAGCCCAGTTGTCTCAGAACGCGGCTCATTTATCTAAACGGGCCGGCTAGGTCAGTTGGTAGAGTGCTAGACTATAGATCCGAGGATCGCGCGTTGGATCCTTGGACCCGCTGCCTCACTTGTGACGAGGTGTGTCATGAAATCTTTTCTACGGTAACTCCCATCTTCAGACTCAAGTAGGGAATTCCTCAATTACTAGCATAAGCATGTGATTTAGTTCTGATGAAACAGCTATTCTAGGAAAAGTGAGAGTTAGTCAAACACCTTAAAAAAGCTAAGTAAAAATTAACCATTTATATATTTATAAGTTTATGTATCAGAATACTTCTTTACCATTCAAATTCATTCGAAACATCTTCTACAATGTAATCGCGCGTTCCAAATCGACTGAGTGGAATGTATTATTTTTAAAATGCCTTACCAAACAGCACTAGAGAAACCAGTAGGATTTTGGAAAGCATCTTCTGAAATAAAAGAGTGAGATACCGTGTACTATAAGTAAACGAAAACATATAACGGACCATGTTGAACTTCGTATATGTTCTTTATCAATTGCAATGATTGTGCATTTTTAAATTATTGCACATATACAAAACTACATTTAAAGAAAAGAACAACTGTTCAACAATTGTCAACACTTAAGAAAATTTGTCACGGATGGATTTCACCTAGGAAGTTTAAGAGAACATAGTCATCCCGTAAAAAGAATACAGTTACACAAATGTACAAGTACAACAATAAAAAGAACATTAGGGTGTCACCTGATTAAAATAAATGGTAACGATACCAGGGTACAGAATCAACGGGATTTTCAGAGATTAAAGGGGCCTTTTCACAGATTTTGGCATTTTTTAACTTATTCATTAAATGCTTTATATTGATAACTGTAAACATTGGATCGTAAAAGCTCCAGTAAAAAATCAAGAATAAAATTAAAAAAAGGAAAAAACATTGCCCGGAGCAGGTTTCGAACCAGTGACCCCTGGAGTCCTGCCAGAGTCCTGAAGTAAAAACGCTTTAGCCTACTGAGCTATTCCGCCGAGTACACATACTTGACGTATTTAATACGTTATATAAGCAATCTTCGTAGTTTCACAAAATTTAACGACAAAAACAGAACTCTCCAAATTATTCAATCGTTTCGCGTTGCAACGCTTTATAATTTTTAGGTTTTAAAATCGTCAAAAGATGCATATAATGGCTATATTAGACCATGGTAAATGTTCAGTATTACTGTTTCCTTACAAATATCATAACTAAAACGAAAATGTGCGAATCTGAAACAACTTTTTTCAATTTTTTCAATTTACCAAAGCGTGAAAAGATCCCTTTAACACGCGGGCTGGACAGAATGTTATCACACCGTTAAGAACTTTATTTTTGCAAATATCTTAAGTTATTGAAATCCATTTTCAGACATCTTTAGTGTATAAAAGACAGATTTTCTTGCAGTTTGTGCCGATGTTAAGGGATAAGAATAAATACTTGAATACGTCTGATATCGGTAACAGAATTTCACATTGCGTAAAGCATAAGCTAGTAGTACAAGTCAAATTTTAAACAAGAACATAGGCTTATTCAATACAGTAATTCTGATGTATTTAACATTGCCATAAGCAGCATAAAAATCTGTCTTTTATGCACTAGTTGAAAGTATTAAGAAAAAGTGTTTTAAAAAATAAATCGGAATGAAGCACCACTTACCGTCGTGTGTACTACCATTAAAGTTAAAAGGGGAACCTCGCAAAGTCACGTGATCCTGCACTATGATGGATACTAACCGTGTTTACGATTCGATTGTTCGTTATACACTGATTCCTCCTTATTACAAAGATATACGCTCTAACTTACCGGTAAATGTCCGAATTTGCTATATAACTGAACCACCGAACAGTACATTTCATTTTATATTATCGAGAACCGCTCCCGGTCATATTTTTACAGGAAGACTTTAGTGTCAATACAAATTCAGGAAGTGTCAATACACATTTAGCCATTACATAGGTGCTTATAATCAACGTACAGTTAACCGCTAGGTCAGTTTTGACTGTAAGTAAGTAAGTTAGTAAATTGTTTCTTATAGTAACATGTGCAATATAACAAAACATCATGTTAATATATATATAAATGTGTTTTGCATCCGACCCGATGAACCTATAAATCACAAAACAGAATATTTCAAATTATATACAATAGCTCCACATACACTGATACGTGTGAATAATATATTACGAATATGAATATGAAACAAAAATTGTAAAGGAATTTATGTCGATGATATACTCGTTCAGAACTATGCATAAGTAACGCTTTAATAATCAATTTAGCCAGTTTTCGTGGACATAAAGACATAAGTATATTCAGTTTATTAAAAAAAATATAAGGGATGCTAAGTTATGTTGTTATAATACTGCCAAAGAATGCCTTATAAGTTATAAGCACTGCCAGGTTTGATTTTTGTTAAAGGTTTGAATATGGAACGCCTTGACTGTCTTATAATACCAAAACTTGTGATATTACGTCAATCTGACTCTGCATGAATGCCTGTAACCATTATATATATGCATAATCACAATATATAAATACATAATTTGAATATATACAGATAAAACTTTAATATATAAAGATATAATTTTCTTATATATAGATAAAATGTAAAATTATACAGATATTAATGTATTATACACAGATAATCTTCCATTATATAAAGGTATTTCTTCTTTATATGAAGGCAAAATATCTTTATATGAATGCCTGAAACCATTATATATATGCATAATCACAATATATAAATACATAATTTGAATATATACAGATAAAGCATTAATATATAAAAATATAATAATCTTCCATTATATAAAGGCATTCCTTCTTTATATGAAGGCAAAAGATCTTTATATGAATGCCTGTAACCTTTATATATATGCATAATCACAATATATAAATACATAATTTGAATATACACAGATAAAGCATTAATATATAAAGATATAATAAACTTCCATAATATAAAGGCATTACTTCTTTATATAAAGGCAAAAGACCTTTATATAAACATAAATCGTAATTATATAAACACATATCGTCTTTTTATGCAGATAAAATTTGAAAAATACGTTAAAAATCATTAACGATAACATTTTATATACGAAGCTTTTATTACACACGGAAGACAATTTGTTCTGCATCATTTTACAACAATGGATATGGATTTGATACTTGAGCGACTTGGAGTGGAAGAAGGAGTGATACGGCGCTTCAGACAGGAGAAGATAACACCGGACATCATATCACTTATGTCACTGTACGACCAGAGCTCTAGATAAGATGCGTATCTGCGTATTTACGCATTGAAAAATAAAAAAAACGCTTTAAAAATCGGCACAGTGCGTAACATTACGCAATACAAATCTCGGTACGCAATTTTGATCAATTAAAGTGCGTAGCCGGTTTAACAAATAATCCTGTTAAGGGTTTAGTGTAAGTTTACTATTGAATCAAAAGTAAGTCAATCAAAAGAATAGTGAAATAAAAATGGCGGCTCATTGTGTTCTAGGTTCGAAAAAGGGACGTTTCAATCGAACAGCGGCTCCTGCAGGAAGTAATTGTATATTACAATATGCCATAAATCTTATGATGCTTCTAGATTTTTTTTAAAATAATTTTAAGCGATCTCATTGCTGAAGACGTTTATTGTTAACTTGCATAGACCACATATAGTGTGACTTTATTTTTCATTGCACAATCAGTGCCATAACTTAGTTTAATTGCGAAATGGCGTTCGTGGTGTACTACATGAATACTATATGCAAGAAAGACCCAATCAAGGCAGAGATACAACACATGTAAGTTGCACATTTTAAAGAAAGTCTGTTCATATCATCATTGATAATTTATTCTGTTTGAATTTATTAATTAACAAATAATAATAATTCTAGATTAAACACGCTATGTACTATGTCAGTTTTCTATGGAAATGGAAAATACACCTCAAAATTCCGAAATACCCTTTATGGCTGAAACAAAGGAGTAAAATACCCTTTAACAATAATTTCAGGGGGTAAAATACCCTTTAGACTAAATCCTTATCTAGAGCTCTGTGTACGACTTTAATTGCTTGGGTGTAAATGACAAAACAACTATCATGAAATTGCGTGTTGAATGTGTTTGTTACTGGAGTAATCCGTGGGCACATAATAATGATAGTACACGGTGTCGGAATATACGTTTTGAAATTTCAAGTATCATGATTGAAACATTGTTCGAAGCCGGATATTCAGTGAAGGACACTAGTATTGCACTTGGGGTTTCTGAAAGTACCTTATTCCGGAAGATGGGTCAATTTGGCTTGTCAAAGCTCGCATTTACAGAAATTGATGAAGAAGAACTAAACATTGTTGTTGCCACGACCATCACTGAATTTCCTAGGTGTGGAGAAGAAATGCTGCGAAAAGTTTTACTTCAAAAAGGAATTAAGGTACCATGATTTTACTATGCATAACTAGATCTTTTTATAATTGAAGGCGTATACGGTACATTGTTGATTGATTTTAGTAGACAGTCTATAAATAAACAGATACATTTGTCCGTGCAGATTCCAATAAAGTATTGTCAAACAATTGAAAACTAACTAAATTGTTAAGACTAGTTTTAGAGTACAGTTTGATTTGTGCCAAACAATCATACCTGAAACGGCTATCGCTTTAATCTATTAAAAATAAGAATTTTGTTAGATTTTTTTCATAGAAAATTCTATTGTTTATAAGGCACTTGGCTAAATGTAGAAGTAAATTAAAGCATATTCATTTTTGCATAAAACCAACATAAAGTATTATTTCTTATACAGGTTCAACGTTTCAGGCTTCGTCAGTGTCTGAAACACCTAGACGAAGATGGAATTCGTGCACGAAAAAGAAGGCGATTACGACGTCGCATTTACAACGTTTCAGCTCCAAATTGTTTATGGCACATTGACAGCAACCATAAATTAATTCGATGGCATTTTGTTATAATAGGCGGCATTGATGGTTTCAGTCGTTTAGTTACATATCTTAGATGCACGGACAACAACAAAGCGGAGACGGTTTTGCATTGCTTCAGAGATGGTGTTTCGAAATTTGGAGTTCCTGACCGGGTCAGATCAGATCAAGGCCGTGAAAATATGAAGGTTGCCGACTTCATGATAAATGCTCGCGGGACAGGACGTGGAAGTATGCTCACTGGTAAAAGTACACACAATCAACGTATTGAACGATTGTGGAGGGACGTGTATGACGGAGTCTTGAGTTATTTTTATGACTTATTTTACTTTTTAGAGGACAATGGCCGGCTTGACATTTTAAATGAAATAGACTTGTTTGCACTTCATTACGTATTTATTTCAAAGATAAATGAAAGGTTAAACACCTGGCAAGGTGCATGGAATCACCATCGAATACGAACAGTGAACTCAACACCAATGCGGCTTTACACGGCCGGTATGATGGACAACCCATCAGCACATGTTGATGATATTCTTCCAAACACTCGTACAGAATCTTCGTCTGATGAGGATATGGAGTCCCTGGACAACAGGCCAGTATTATCATCTCTTCAAATTAGTGTTGAAGAAAACCGGATGCGACGGCTCCACGAGCTATGTCCTCAAAACTGGAGGTCAAACAATCACGGCATAGACATCTTTTTGACAGCTAAACAGATATTAAGTGAATGACAACACAATTGATTGCTCGATTTTTACAAGCTGCTTTATGATTTCCAAGCGAAGTTTAAGGGGCCTGTTCATAGACGTTTAACCTTTGCAGAAAGTGTTTTCGTGACATCTATACCAACATACGTTTCAATTATCAAAGCAATTTATTTAGTCCCCGATATGTAAATTGACTTAATTAAATCTACTAAAACGCAAGTATTAATTTTTATAATATTGTGTACTTAATTATGGTTATTATAGTGTATTAAAATCTATACTTCCAAGATACAAATGCACTTCCTTCATTTGCGCTATCAACGTAACATTTTCATTTTCAATATTAATTGAGAATGAGCAATTTTATGATGACGGAGGTGCAAATTCAGCATACTCCGCCTGCACATTATTTTTATCACATGCTATACCTTGCTTCCCCATATTATACAGCCATTACGAATAGTTTTATAATAAACATGTGTAATATACCTTTAAGCGTTTTTATTGGCTAGTTTTCATTAAACTGACCACGTGATAATACGGAATATTACGCTAGTCAATTGTTTCAATTGTTCCGCCCCAGAGACATGCCTGTTCGTCCGTCGGAACTGACATTTACCCAGCACACTTCAATGTATGTGACCTACTTTTCGCCACTAATGTATACCTCAAGGTTGCACCATTTGATGACTAACAAGCATAACAAAAATAATCATATTTATGGTTTGTTACATTCATTTCCTCGTTTATGAACTACTGTAGGTCAAGAGGGTTGATGTGAATGAGGAAATACGGTGTTATTTTTGTCAACACCATTTCAATCATATAACGGAGTTCAGCTGCTTCTTAGTGCAACAAGCAAATTCGTTGAATTGATATCCCCCGCCAAATAAGAGCTTTGTCACAGAAAAAAGCTTTTTTCAAGATACAAAGGGCCATAACTCTGTTATTAACAGATGGTGTACAATGCCATTTGGCTTGCATCATCCTCTTATTTATATATATACTCATACCAAGTTTCAAAGAAATCCGTCAAAGCACTTCCAAGATATGGCTCTGAACACACAAGTGCCGGACGGACGGATGGATGGACGGACAACGCCAAAACAATATCCCTCCACCTTTGGCGGGGGATAACAACTATGGCAAGTTTCATGGCTCTGGCTCATGTGTTAATGGAGATAAAGCTCTAAGCTTATAGTAAAAAGCATTTTTTCAAGATACCAAGGGGCATTACTCCGTTATTAACAGATGGTGTACAATGCCATTTGGCGTGCATCATCCTCTTATCCATATATATACTCATACCAAGTTACAATGAAATCCACCAAAGCACTTCCAAGATATGGCTCCGGACACAAAAGTGCCTATAGTAAAAAGCATTTTTTCAAGATACAAAGGGCCATAACTCCGTTATTAACAGATGGTGTATAATGCCATTTGGCGTGCATCATCCACTTATCCATATATATACTCATACCAAGTTTCAATGAAATCCAACAAAGCACTTCCAAGATATGGCTCTGGACACAAAAGTGGCGGACGGACAGCCGGAAGGAAGGATGGACGGACAACGCCAAAACAATATCCCTCCGCCTCTGGCGGGGGATAATAAGTTAATGTACTTATTACTCCTCAAAACAGTAAACATTACTAACATGTCGGTTGATAAAGTAACCATTCTGCTGTCATAAGTTAAATAGCTTATGATGGCAGGGATTTGAAATGAGCTTTGCTTGGAACAAGGTTGAGTACAAGAGTGTTAACAAGCCCGTCCACATAACCCAGTCAATTTGAGCTAATGACCTAGTTTATGACCCCCATGACCAAGTTTTACACTCAGCCGAGATATTGGGATATATGTTCCAGGAAAGTTCCATGGAGGCAAAAGTGTGTCATTGAGATCTAGAGTGGACAGAAGCTAATACGTTTACATACACGCTGGACATAATTAAGGCAACAACACAAGCGTTTCATGAGCATACTTTGCTCAGGTTATTTTATTTACTTTCAATTACAAATAAAACAAATTTTCTTAAATAAAACAAAACATACACGGAAAACAACTAAAATATAGGAATCAAAACAGTAATAAAGCACTTTCATTTAAAAATCTTTGGCTCCATTGTTAACAAAGTTATCTCCTATCTCTATATTTATTTGAAAAAATAAAACTAAATATAAAATTACTAAGAAATAATCCCCAATGATATTTACTGGCTCAAGAAAAGTTGCTGTATATAAATAATTTAGCAAAAAACCTACACTAATGCAATAAAAAATAAAGAAATATGATACATTATTTCAATCACTCTATTATGTATTTACAGTTGGTCAATTGAGATTATTTTGAATTTGTAAATAAAAGTTTCATGCAGCTTATCATTTTGTTTTCATATCTAGTTACAAGAACATAACAATAACACATAGAACTACTTACATAGCATGTACTGTGTTCACATACAAACACACAGTATGAACATGAAGAAAACAGCATAATCAAACATACCTGCACAAACTATTCCCACTGTACATACAGGAATCGAGCAAGATTCAAGAAGAACAAGCAAATTCGTAGAATTGATATCCCCCGCAACATATATTTTGTTCAAGGATGGGTGCAAATCGGACGGATGACGTACTACTATACAAAGGGCCATTACTCCATTATTAACAGATGTTGTACAATGCCATTTGGCGTGCATCATCGTCTTATCCATATATATACTCATACCAAGTTTCAATGAAATCCACCAAAGCACTTCCAAGAGATGGCTCCGGACACAAAAGTGCCTATAGTAAAAAGCATTTTTTCAAGATACAAAGGGCTATAACTCCGTTATTAACAGATGTTGTGCAATGCCATTTGGCGTGCATCATCGTCTTATCCATATATATACTCATACCAAGTTTCAATGAAATCCGCCAAAGCACTTCCAAGATATGGCTCCGGACACAAAAGTGCCTATAGTAAAAAGCATTTTTTCAAGATACAAAGGGCTATAACTCCGTTATTAACAGATGGTGTACAATGCCATTTGGCGTGCATCATCGTCTTATCCATATATATACTCATACCAAGTTTTAATGAAATCCGCCAAAGCACTTCCAAGATATTGCTCCGGACACAAGTGTTCCGGACGGACGGATAGACAACGCCAAAACAATATCCCTCCGCCTCTGGCGGGGGATAATTACATATCTCATGCTAGCTGTCTATAATTTCCTTGGGCATTTTCATTTTGCTTCTAAATGAAGTAACACAGACTAACCTCAAATAACTAAACATTTAGTTTAGCAGCTCGTGTGCATACTTTCACAAAGTTGTACAAAAGAAATATCACATGAAGTCATTCAAACGGACACGGGCAACATGTTATTGCTAGAACTATACCTTTAGCTCATTAATTACGTCTTTACCTGCACCATATGGTCTTGTCTCAAAAGATTGCCATTCATGCTAAGCAATTACAAGTACAAGTCGCTGTCACAGACCACAAAGGTTATGCTCCCTGAATGTGCTTTGTCTCTAATTTTGGCAATACACCTACAACAGTGGCTGAAAAATGGAACATGTGTAAGGCTCAGAGAACTTGCGCTTAACAACATGTAATAACATAGGAATCTTTAAAGGACAATAACTCAGACAAGAAGAACTAACTAATTCCCCTACATGCCACATTGACACAGAATATTTAACCCGTTGTTTTCACAAAGTAAGAGAAACTAATTTTATTTTATTTTAAAGAATAATTTATTATCATGCAAGTGTGACCTTGACCTTGGAGATATCGGTGTTGGTCTTTCACCTGACATACTGTTCAATGATGGTGAACAAATGCACTGAGTCATTCACAAATCTCACAAGGAATGACATAGTTATGGCCCAGACAAGGTCAGTTTATGGCCATATATGACCTTTGAACTGAAAATGTGACCTTGACCTTGGTGATATGGACAGAATTTTTTCGCATCACACACCGTGTAATGATGGTGAACAAACCTGCCAGATGATTTAAAAATCTCACAACAAATGACATAGTTATGGCCCAGAAAAACTCGTCTATGGGCATATTGACCTTCCAACTCAAAGTGTGTCCGTGAACTTAGAGATATTGACATACTTCTTTTGCATGATGCACCGTCCCATAATGGTGCACAAATTAACCAAGTCATTTTAAAATATTACGATTAATGACAAAGTTATGGTCCGGACAAAGTTTTGGGACAGACAGACAAAGTGATTCCTATATAGCCCCCCCCCCCCCACCAATGGTAGTGGGGGTAAAACAGATGAGATTTTTAAAAGTTTTTCCTTTCGCTTGCCATGGCAACAAGAGCCAGAGTTATTCATGGAATGCTTTTGTTTGAAAAACTTTAAAAGAGCTTCATGCAAGGAACATTCTTGCCAAGTTTAATTAATATTGGACCAGCTGGTAAGGAGGAGATGTCGTTTAAGTAAATAGGTTGACACAAGATACAGGACGACCAACAAAGACAGGTCACAATAGCTCATAAGTAACAATTTGTGAAAAAAAACTTTTAAACAATGAAAAAGATATCACAAAAATATGACAAAAACATGGGGTTACATACCATTAGGAACAAAACCAAATTACACGTCATTTTTATGATTTTGATTTGGGGAAATGGTCAAAATGTTAAATATGAGGAAAAGTTACCACTGAGGAGATAATATGGTTTTTAAAAGTAAATTTGAAGGTAAACAGCATAGTTTTTCTTGGGTAAAAGGGTCAATATACTTTGCTGCTGCAAAAGAAGGAAACAAGCCCAGACAACACTTAAATGAACATCACATTTACAATGTAAACAAGCAAAATGTATTGCATGTAAATAAGACATAATTAACAACATGCTAATAAGCAAATTCAAAGAATTGATATACTTTACACATTGTGTACACTACAATACAGTAAAATTTGTAAATGTTCATGGAAAAAAGGCTTATTTTCATGCTCAACCAACAATGAACCTATCATTAAAAAAAACATTATTACAAAATTACATGAAGATTAGGCATCAAATTTGACCTCTAGTGTTCACATGGTTTTTCTTTTTTGACCTAGTGTTTGACATCTTATTGACCCAATTTCAAACCGAGTCCAGATATCATTGGGACTAATTATCTGACCAAGTTTCATTTAGATCGGACAAAAATGTAGACTCTAGCGTTCACATGGCATATATTGACGATGCACAAAAAAAAAGGACTATATGCACAAAAAACAAAGGACTATCACATAAGCTCTACATAGGGGCTATAGTGCTCAGGAGAGGTAATAATGTTATGGGGACAAATGTGCTGACCAAGTTTCAAGATTGCAAAAAAAGGTTGGCCTCTTGAGGGTTCACAAAGTAAATGTTGATTACACCAATATAACTCACATACTACATTCAAAACATTTTTTACTACATACATATACACAACTAGAGCTTTGTCACAGACGTGACATATACCCCAAAATGCTGCAGTGACATTGAATATTTTGCACGCTGTCTTCACAAAACAAGAGAAGCTAATTTATGGCGATTTGGAAGAATGATTATGCCATTGTCTTTTATGGCCATTTTGACCTTTGAACTCTTGAATTCTTTTGCATGACATGCCGTCCAATGACTGTGAACAAAATTAATGTAGGGAGTCATTTTCAAATCTTACAATGAATGACATAGTTATGGCATGGACAAGCTCATTTATGGCCTTTTTTGAATTTTGAACTCCAAGAGTGACCTTGACATCGGAGATATCGACTTAATTCTTTTGCATGACACACTGTCCACTTATGGTGAACAAATGTACCAAGTCATTTTAAAATCTAATGATAAATGATATGGTTATGAACTTATGGTCCAGACAAACTTTCAGTTTAAAACGCAGTTAGTGACCTGTGACCTAGTTTTTGACCCGGCATGACCCATATTCAAACTTGACCTTGACAACATCTAGATACAACTTCTGACCAAGTTTGGTGAAGATCAGATGAAATTTTTGGGACAGACAGACCGACCGACTTGACCTTTGAATTCAAAGTGTAACCTTGACCTTGGAGACATCGACGTCCTTCTATTGCATGACACACCGTCCTATGATGGTGAACAAATGTACCAAGTGATTTTGAAATCTAATGATAAATGACATGGTTATGGTCCGGACAAACTTTCGGTTTAAAACGCAGTAAGTGACCCGTGACCTAGTTTTTGACCTGGCATGACCCATATTCAAACTTGACCTAGACATCATCTAGATACAACTTGTGACCAAGTTTGGTGAAGATTGGATGAAATTTTGTGACAGCCCGACTGACCGACAGAGTGACTCCTATATAGCCTCTATTACCAATGGTAATGGGGGTATAATTATATGTGAATGTCATTTTTTATTCTAAATCAAAGAATGTGTTACAAAATGCTAGATCAAACAAATTGAACAGTTCCTCTTGCAGTGGTAGTGGATTACTTTCATCTGGCAATGATAAATTCATTCTGTTTATGCAGGTATTTGCAGTGGGCAGGAAATTAGCACTTTCCATAAATTGAATGGAAGGCTGAAGAGCAAAGCTCAAGGCAGGTTCCTCCTCTGTACCAGTGGCAAACCTTAATATGCTCCCAAGATTTACAGCACCTCGTCGGGGGGGGGGGGGATTTTGATGTGAAATAACTTTTTAGGAATGATTTATGAAATTTTAAATTTTCATAATAATACTTACCTTGAAAATTTAATGGAATAAGCTAACTTACTTAAAACATCCAACATGCTTTAACAGTATTTGAATGCTTGCTTTACAGAAATTATTCTATAATGTTTTGGGCAAAATTTTCGTTTAAAAGGTATGACATATAATGCATAAATATACTTTTGCACCAACAGACAGGGCAAAAACAATATGTTCCCCAGTATAGACTGGGGGAGGTTCAAGGTTTGATGAATCCGGAAGTCAACCAGTGAATAGTTTACACAGAAAATAATATGGCTGCCAAATAACATCACACACCAGTTTAAAATGCAGTTTAAGTATTGCCAGCAAATAAACACACCTTGCTGAACAATTAACAGGAGGGTATATATGGAGGCTTATAGTGGTACACAACTGAGACTATAAATAAAATGCACAAACAAGAGTAAAATAACAAAATAATCGTTAGAAGATCTGTGTAATATATATTACACAAGTAGTCATTTCGCTTGCAATTGGAGTGTTTAACTGCAATATAGCGATTGAAATACTAAGTACCAAATTATGCTCTCTGGTGATGACAATATCATTTAAGACAAGCATAGTTTGTACTAAAATATGCGTTGGACAAGACTACTTGGTTTCTAAAAGATGGACCTTTTTCAAATTAAACATAACCATTATGAACATTTGAACTCTTTAACTATGGTAATATACATGACCCTGCCTTTGTGAAGATGAACAAAATATGAACAAAATATCTTTTGACTGCTACTGTGCAATTGGGGGATAAATATAAACATTACCAAACACAAACAAGAGGATCAATTGACAATAGCCAGAGCTCCAGATAAGGATTTGTGAAATTAGTAACGGTACTGCCACTGACAGAAAGAAAATAAGTAACGCTTAAAATCAATTAGTACCTGTACTACCATATCCAAAAATACAGGTAGTACTGTACTACCCGTGTTCTTGGATATTGAAGGGTGCATAACTGACTTTACAGAAACATTTGCAGCAATTATAATTAATATATGTAGTTCTTAAACAGTTACTGTATTAGGTTTTCCATTCTGAATTATGATGCAAACCCAACTTCACATTAAAACTCATGACTAATACTATTTCTTCATTTTTCTTGACAAGAAAACACAAGCCAACTAGTAAGCTAAGTAAATGAACACTTATTTCACTGTCTCATCCGTTTCCCATCGTGTTTTCTAACGTTTTAAGCCATCGATGCAATCAAATCGTTTAATATCGGGGCGACAATGTCTTTTTCTGGGTTTACAGATTTAATGTCAGGATGGTTAGACGACACCGTATGTAGTCATTATTTGACAACAAAGTGTTGTTCTGAACCGCTTTCGGTTAAGCCGGCATTCCATTGCGCGCAGACATATTGTTTTTGACGGATTTACAAGTTACAGGAAATCACGCAACAGAATAGACAATAATATATGAACCCAGTCTACAACTTTTCGGTAATTTAAATTAACGAAAAAAGCCGTTAGGTTAGAGACCAACAAATCACGCCGCGCTGACGCAGACGAATCGGTACGGCCAGATTTTGTTCGTAAATGCGTAAATGGATATTAAAGTCGTAATTGTACGTCCAGTTTATAAAAATTAATGCGTAAATCTTCATGAAAAAAGGCGTTTTTACGGCTGTACGGCCCTTATCTGGAGCTCTGAATAGCGTTTGACAATCTTTTCCTTTGAAAAGTGGAGCTATTTAGACACAATTTAAGACTTTAGTGTATACAAAAAGGATGCATACCACAATTGAATGTATAAACACTGAATGGAACTTACTTGCAGCTTCACGCATGTATTTGATGAACAACGTGTATGTGGAATTCTCTCTCTGTCTTCTGTTTGACCCTTCAGCACTAAACTGTGGGTTCAATAGGTGTGTCAACATCTTCACCGTTAAAGGATTCGACTGTTGAGGTGTGAACAGGTGAATAACAGCTGGCAGTTCTTGAACAAGCTGAAAACGAAGGTTCAACAAAATCTTGCTGTTCAAAAACTTAAACTCAGACTGCAATTTCTATTGCAACTATACAGGATTTTAATGGATATACACATTCCAAAAACAAGATAGCCATAATATCCCTTAATCGCTCACGATAGAGTGATTGTTTTAAAATATAAAATTAATGTGCTCATAAGAATGGATTTGACTTTGTTATATTAAGATACATGAAATTAACTACATTCAATTTGTAGACCCAGAATCTGATAATGTCAAGAGTTATATATTCTGGTCATATTAGTCACATGGGTTCAAAACTTTGCCCTCTATTGTGTTAAAGATTTTGTAAAACAAGAAAGAAGGCAACTCAACTGATGGATATGATTTGCAATATTTAAATGCTGGACATTGGCCAAATGCTTTTGTATGCTATTGGTAAAAAAAGTTATACTGGTACATCATGATAATAATGTATAACTAGAGCTTTGTCACAGACCAGACGAATACCCCCATATGCCACACTGACACAGAATATTCCGCATGTTGTCTTCACAAAAAAAGAAAAGCTTATCCTACCAAGTTTCATGTTAACAGGTCAAACCAAACTCAAGTTATTGAGCGGAAACCATGATACGGATCAACTCTCTTTACTTAAGTCACAGTGACCTTGACCCCAAAAGCAGTCTGAGGCAAGGTCTCGTCATTAGCATCCTTTAAATCATGTTTCATTACGGTATCTAATATGAAATAGAAATTTTTGATCGGAAACCATTTTTCTATTGTTAGCCACGGTGACCTTGACCTTAATCTGATGCAGGGCTTTTTTCCAGCTGATTTTATAGCCGTTATTTGGTCATATTTCCAATGGCAAAACATATCCCAAATCGAGTAAAAAAAGCCCAATGGATAGCCTCAGTTTTAAAAATTCAAAAATAATGAAATTTTTCAGTGCAGAAAAGGACTGGTAGGTTGAAATCACCATTTTAGTGATTGGTTTCAGCTCATGTCGTTCTATTTTATGATAAGTTACCAACATTTTCATAATTTTTTAATACTACTAATATTTTCCCAATTTGTGGTCAAAAGATGCTTAAATTACTAATTTCAAGGGTATAAGTCATGTTCCCAAAGTGGTGAAAAAAAGCCCTGTGATGGACCCCAAAATCAATCCCGAGCAAAGTCTTGATACAAGGCACTATCCTAGTTTCATCAACAGGTCAAACCAAACTCAAGTTATTGAGTGGAAACCATGAAACGGCCCAACTGACAGACAAGTGCACTCCTATATACCCCCCTAAACTTTGTTTATGGGGATATAATAATTGAATGGGAACTTAATTGTTTTACATGTTTTGTAATAATACATATATCATCCTTCTTCGCTGGTCAAATGCACAATTCCATTATGTTGAAGCACTCGTTTTGTTCATAACAAAGTCATGAATGAAGATATATTATTTCGGTTATAAAATAAATGGTATTGTCATGTATATGGGTTTGGTTAAGACATTTAAGTGGTAGTCTGCAAAACCACACATTGGGCTTATAAAAATGGAGAAAAAAACAACAACCCACCTATACTTATTTTAAGGGCCATACAATTAACTTTAAACAAGCTTACAGTTAGTATTGCACGCAATACATGTCCCCTACCATCACCTACCTGCATTACTTGAAGGTTAGCTGTGTTTATACGGCAGCATCTGCTAGATTTACAATGTTATTTGTGCATTTATAGTTACAGCATGCACGATAGTTGAAGAATGTGAATTTAATGTATGTTAATTGAAACCAAATTTCTATTTTTAGTAACAGTGACCTAGATATTTGACCCTTTGACCCCATATGCAATCCCACACCAGATCTTCCCCTAAGCTACCTACAGACCAACTTTCAAACAAATCCATCAGCCCTAAGTGAAGTTATCATCCGGAAACCACCTCGGATAGACACACGGACAGACAGACTGACATCGACAGACACTATAGTCCCCTCTGGAAACAGGCAGGGGACTAATAAGCATGTTTTGTATACCGTAATAACTGTTGGTTCATCCGCTGTACATTGGTTTAACTGCTCTAATCAGAACTTCTATTTGCAACATTCAACATTATTTACCTGAACAAGACCAAGACTGTCAAGACCTTTTCTTAGGTCCTGGATGTACTTGTCTACAGGCAGCACTTGATTGAATACTTTCTCCACTAGCTCTGCTGACATAATTCTAGGTAATCTTCCGTTTTGAAGAGTGTTCAGAGCTGGAATGTTAAATGTACCTCAAAATATTTATATAGTTTTGTACATGTCTCATTGGGAAATCAACTCCTCACCCAAGAATAGTTTTTCACATTAGAATATGTAAATGACCAACTGAAAGCAAAATAGTTGATTTCCCCTCTAAACGGGAATCCTCACTTAACCGGAATTTCCTCTTGGTCCCAGGGCAATTTCATGGCAAGGGCATAAATATGCAATAAAATATTATTAAAGTTAAAGGTTAGAAGTTTTATGATATCTAAAAATAACACCTTATAGTGACCGTCAACTACGAATGATTTTACTGTGGTTTAATTGGGGCGGAATTTTTGGCCCATATATCAGAGTTCAAGAACCCTGTATGTACAACTGGGATAATGTATTTTTCAAAGCCTGAATGACTTGGACTTTGCCTTTGGAACACTAAGTACAGGCCACTACATGGCACTTTGTCCCAGTCAAATAAGCTTAATTTAATAAATTTACCCAATATTCTGCCAACAGCTTCATAGTCATCTGACCACTCTCTCACTGGCTCGAAGTATTCTTCCTTAATGCACTGCAGGACAAGAGAGAAGAATTCCTTTCTTGGACCTCCAAAATCAGCAGCACACTGCAAAATTAAATGACAGGTACAACCCACTAGATTTGTTACAGACACTAATGTTCGCATTTTTTTTACCAAAATGGTGAATCACCGCATGTCTAAATTGGGTCTTGCACACATACACTTTTTTCTTTATGACACATCTCTAGTTTCAAGTCAATTACTTACACAATTTATGAGTAGTTTGATCCACATGTTGGAGCAGTCAGAGAGAGATGATCAAACCCACAGCCGACCAACCAACAAAATGACAACTACATACTCCCTTGCAAACTTTGTTTGCTGGGGTGTAAAAGATTACGTTATTCCCATAGCATGGCTAGGCAAGAAGCCGCTGACACTAAAACAAGCAAATTCAAAGCCCCAAAATTTCCAAACCTCTTTGCAACATTCTGTCTATATTTTTCAAAGTTTGAAAAATCATATTTATGAATAATTTAATACAGTGAAACACAATAATCACAAACAGGGAATTATTTTCAGTGAAGTAGACTTGGAATTGGAAAATTGTATGGTCATTTTTTTTTCTTTCTACACTTTATATGTATTTACCTCTCCATAGAACTGAACTTCAAGGCATTTCCTCATGTCGCTTATTGCCCATATATTTCCTCAATTGCTGTTTTCAGTAGATCGCCTCTGTCTACCTAAATGAAATTGGTTTCACCATAAATGCCCGTAGATGATGTCTCTTCTGTTAGTTCTAATGGTCTCCCAGTAACAATCTCTTTTTGAAAGATCTTTAGCACATGAATAGGATCAGACACATCATTGGATTTACAAAATGTAGTACACTTTTTAACTAATGTACTTAAATAATCTCCATTAAGCTGGTTCTCACTGCCCGGGTGTACATTGTCCAGGGTCACCATGGAAGTTATGCTGGAAATCTCTGGTAAATCATGGAATTCCATGGAAAACCCCTGAAATTGAGACAACAGTGGTGAGGGGTGTATAGTGTGGGGGTCTGGGCATTTATTACATTATCTTCCAAAAATAAGACAAGAGGGCCTGAAAGGCTCAAAGTCGCTCACCTGAGATAACAAGATATTATTGGGACAAATCTTCTGACCAAGTTTCATTAAGATTGGAAATAAATGTGGCCTCTAGAGTGTTAACAAGATTTTACTATAGCCATATAAGGAAAAATGCCCCGCCCCTTGGCAGCCATGTTTTTCAAGCAAACATAATTATTTTCGAACTCATCCAAGATATCATTGAAACCAATCTTCCGACCAAATTTCATGAAGATTGGACAATAAATGTGGACTCCCTAGTTTGGGTGAGGACCACCAAAAGTTGAAAGTAGGGTTCCCTCCGGGTACCCTGTCAAAAAAGTTAGTGTCAAGGCCTGATAACCTGTCGTAACACATTATATATTACATCTATCTTCATAAAATCATAATGGGACTGGGTCTTTTAAAGGGGCCTTTTCACGTTTGGGTAAATTGACAAAATTGAAAAAAGTTGTTTCAGATTCGCAAATTTTCGTTTTAGTTATGATATTCGTGCGGAAACAGTAATACTAAACATGTACTGAACATGAACAACGCAAAACAAATTAATAATTTGGAGAGTTCTGTTGTTGTCGTTATATTTTGTGAAACTTAACAAGGATTGCTTATATAAAGTATAAAATACATCTGGCATTGTATCCAGAACAGGGGCGTAGCTAGCATTTTAAGCTGAAGGCCCGGATATAATACATAAAAACGGGGGGTCCGAGTGTCATCCTCTGGACAATTTTTAAATCCTATAACGCCTGTGGTGAGATTTTAAGCTTATCTAGACAAATAATAAGATATTTTCAGAAAATACAAGACTTTTGCCCGTTTTTCTTTGATATTTTACTGTTTTATCTCGATGTTAGTGAACTAAATTTTACTGTATTATCTTCATACCAGAGAACTAAATTTTAAAACAATATGGAACAGAGAAACATTTAAAAATGTAACACCACACTTATTCACAAGTCAAACCATGGGAATTCTTTCCAATAACACTGGCTGCATGTCTATAACGGCACTGTAACGTGTTGAGTGTTAAACTAACTTATAGTCCATCTATTACACTAATTATTCTAACAAGTGCATCAATTACAAGAAATCAATATTTCTACACTTAACCGAGGCAAATGTGTTGATGATTTCATCGATCGAAACATCCGTTTCTCTGTGATTAAATTTCCGCAGTCATTAACATCATTCGGAATGTTTCAGAATCGATTGTCTTAGGATAATGTCAACATGAAATGCAGATTTCTAACCCCTCACCCACCTCAGGGTCAACATTTTAATGTTTAAAAAAATGTAGGCCCAGGCCTGCTTTGCCTAAAAGCAGCTTTATATCCAATGTTCACATTTATCGATACAAAGCATTTAATGACAAACTTCAAAACATGCCAAAATCTGTGAAAAGGCCCCTTTAAACCTCAGAGTTTTAAATGGTTATTGAAAATAGAACATTCCATATGAACAAAATTTAATTAAATTAATATAGAACTTCTTTTTAATTAAAAAGTGAATTGAAGTTCATTAAATCAAGTTAACAATTAAACAACATGTACGACAAAAGTTATTCACTAAAATAAATGTTCCCTATAAAGTTTCCATAAAATTGTCGCTGTTATCTCAGATTCAGGCTATGTTCAGGATAAAATAATTTTCTAACATACTCATATACTCATCTCAGGTTTCAGCTAGGAAATGATGACAAACTGTGTTCACAACAAAAACAAGCTAGAAAGTAGATACACCTAAAATCAAAGCGCTGAAGGCAGTGATATTGTTGGCTATTGCATAATCTTAGACGCAACTCAGTTTTCAAAATTATGTTATAGCTTTTTATATCTCAAGTTTGAAATGAACACAACCCATTCAAATTTATAAAGAGTTTGTCTTAAAGCACAGGTTGAGATGTGTTTTTTTCCCCAAATAATTAATAAAAAAGATAATTTAAGCTTCATTTTGGAAAAACAGGGCTTAATGCATATGCATAAATTGTCATCCCAGTACCACAGACTCTCTTTAAACGAAAATCAACATAAAATCAGAGAGTGTCATCCTTGATTGGCTTGTGCGCATTACACAGGCAAATCAGTGTGCACAGGCTAATCTTATTTGACATGCATAAAGCCCTGTTTTCCCTAAAAGCACCAAGTATGTACAGATTTTGAATGTATTTGAAGTTTGAAAGCAAAAGCCTTACTTTAGAAGTAAAGTGGATCTTAACACAAAATTTAACCAAATATTCAAAGTTACTAAGTAAAAAAGAGCCATAATTCTGTCAAAATGCCAACAAGAGTTATGCAACTTGTCCTGTACAGTCCCCTTATGGTAATTAGTGTTGCAAGTCTGAAAGCAATAGCTATGATACTTTAGGAGTAAAGGGGATCAAAACACAAAACTTAACAAAATTTCCAATTTTTTTAGTATGAAGTGGCCATAATTCTGTCAAAATGCCAGTTAGAGTTACATAACTTTGCCTGCACAGTCCCCTTATGATAGTTAGTAAGTGTTGCAAGTTTATGAGAAGTGCTGACGAGGTTCCAGGAACATCCATCCATACAGATCTCTGGACAGCACAAAAACAATATGTCCCCCCCCCCCAATATTGGGGGAGACATAATTTGTGCAACTTTATTTATTGGTGTTAGTGCAAGTTATTGACACGACACAAAACCATTGCAATTTTTTGCACATTCACACACACAAACAGGGTAAACACTATATGCCTGTAGCCATTTCATGGTGGGGGCATAACAACAAAACATTGCTACTAATCCAAAATAACATAATTATTTATGCATTAGTTGGACATATTTTTTTTTCTTTTTCTTGTCATAATTTGAACCATTGATTTTAAATATGCATCAGCAAACTGACAAACGCAGATAATCTGCATAACATTGATTTTAAACAATCTAAATCCTTAAAACAAAAACTGCCCACAGACAGGGAGCAATGACTTCCAACTGACTGTCTCCATTAACATATAACGAGAACTGACGAAGCCCCTGGTGGCTATTTTTTTTATAGAACAAAATTTCTCTGACCAAGTTCAATAAGTATTTTAATAATTAAATCTGTGTACAGTCTGGTTTTGATTATAACATTTTTATATGGCAAGCAAATACATGCAAGTGTATTCACTTATAAATACCGTAAACAAAGTGCACGTACCTGTTGATGAATTATCTCTGAAGCACTTTCAGGAAGTTCTTCATCTGAATTTCCCTGTGAAGTATACAGGTACGTTTCTGTATGGTCCAGATTTGTGGCTATACAGGACTCAACATGGTTACGTATTTGACCTAAAGAAACTTCCTGTTTGCATATGTCACACTTTGTCATTAACTCTGTTTCTTCATCTTCTGTTACTACCTCAACCGTCAAACACTTTTGAATGGGTCTAATATAAAATTTACCTTGAGGTCCTACAACACTTTTTAATGTTTTAACATCCCATTTACAATTAAGTTGTTTCAATACTCTGCAGCTACTGTTACAACGTAACAGTTCAAACCCCCCACACTGTTCAAGTTTAGGAAACTCTTTAATGATAGTGTCATGAACACTTTGTTCTTTTGCATCTCCTTCAAAAGTTACTTTTTTCATACCCAAACCTGCCTTGTACAAGCATTCTTTTTCAGCACTGTTAGGTACCTTATTTTGATGATTGTTTGAAAGGCACATAAAATTAGCAGTCCAAGTTTGTGGACGTTTTCTTTTGCCTACAGAAGTACTGGTACTAGGCTGCCTGCACCTACTTGGCATAAATAAAGAGTTCCTTTCTCTGAATGTAGCGTCTGAAAAAAAAAGCCAAGGTTATCTTTCTTACACATTATTAACTGCATTCTGAAACAGAGATGAATATTATCTTGCTGTTCACACAATATATTAATTTCAAATATCTAGAGCACTACAACATATGACAATGTACGCTGCAGCACTGAGATATTCATTGTGTTAGCCAAACGAAAAACACACACAAATGAGCAGTTGTGCAGAGAAGCTCTACAGGCCTTTTTCTAAAGATTCTGTGGGTCAGAATATCTTACCGATTCCCAATGCAAAATATGACTCAATATGTTTTCCTAATTTGAAGGCAATTTTCCAAATTATATAATAAAAGCCAAAGTAATATGTAAAAAAAATAATCTTATAACAAGACGGCCATGATGGCCCTTTATTGTTCACCTGAGGATTGAGTCAACATATTTTTGTCAATATTATAATATTTTTGTCAATATTAACATGTGCCATATTATTTCAATATGGCACATGTTCTGAACAAATTTTATTAAGATTTGGTCAAACATGTTGCCTCTAGGGTAAAAACAATCTTTCCTAAGATTTGACCTAGTGACCTAGTTTTTAACCCGGGATGACCCATTTTCAAACTCATTTGAAACTTCAATGAGAATCACATTCTTACCAAGTTTCATAAAGATTAGGTAAAAAATGTCGCTTCTAGGGTGTTAAAAAGCTGTTCTAAGAGTCCTAGTGACCTAGTTTTGGACCGCAGGTGAATTTTTTTTCAAAATCGTCTTTAAAGTCTGCAAATTCATATAACAGCCCAGAATCCTCATGGACGAGATTTCTTACTAAAAGATTTCATTCAGAACTCGCGCACTGTTGTTTTTTTCCGATTTCTGAGCGCGCGCAGTAGGTACAATCATGGTCTTGAGCAAAAAAATTTCTTCTATTTTTTTAGATGACATTTTAGGAAAAACATCGCAATAGGGCTATATACATTGACATATAAATAACCAACTTATATGAATCAATATATTAGTTCTAGTACTACGAATGGACTGAGGATATTTAAGTTTTTGTTGTTTGGTACTTGTCTTTATTATTACCAATACATGTGAATAGTATAATATATATACGATAAAGTAAATGTCTTTGTATTTCCGTTGACAAACTTCCATTAAAACTGTATGCCCAGGCCTACACACTATTGTATAATTATAATGCAATGACATAATTACGTCACCAAACCTGTTAACATGTACATGCAGCATTTTCTTAATATTCTAACAAATTAAACACAATCAAAATGTGTTCATCTCATCATAAGAAAAATGATTTTTCATGGAATTTTTTATAAACTACATTGTATAAGTTGCGAATGTTTTAGTAGAAAGTGGTATTTACTATTCAAAGATATAGTAAATATTGATTTATTCTCGTTTTGAAATATGCACATCCTGCAGCTTTTGTTTGACGCATGCTCAAATATCAGAACAAGAGGGCCATGATGGCCCTGTATCGCTCCACTGCTGAAAAAAAGCTGAATCAAATATTCTCTGCATGTGCAAATACTTAAATATAGGCCCTATTTAAGCACATGTACATATTTTGTGAACCCCTGGGTTTGGTCAAATTTAACCCCAGGGGCATAATTTGAGCAAACTTTGTAGAGGACTACTATATCTCACTACATGTACATACAAAATATGGTAGCCCTAGGTCCTTGAGTTAAGGACAAGAATATTTTTAAAGTTTTCACAAAACAAGCAAGATATAGGCGTATATAATGTTTAATTTTGTGACCCACGGGTCAGGGTCAAATTTTAACCAAAGGGCATAATTTGAACAAACTTGGTAGAGGACTATAAGATGTTACTGCATACCAAATTTGGTTGCCATAGTCTGAATGGTTTTCGACAAGAAGATTTTTGAAGATTTCATAAACTAGGCGCTTTATAAGTGTTTATTCAATTTTGTGACCCCCCAGGGCAGGGTCAAAGTCCTAGGCCCAATGGTTATGGACGAAAAAAAATTGAAAGTTTTCACAAAATTGGCCTTATATAAGCATATGTTCAATTTTGTTACCCCCGGGGCAGGGTCAAATTTGACCCAAGGGGCATAATTTGAAGAAATTTGGTAGAGGACTATTAGATGTCTCTACATACCAAATTTGATAGCCCTAGGCCCAATGGTTATGGACGAAAAGTTTTTTTAAGTTTTCACAAAATAGGCCTTATATAAGCAAATTTTCATTTTTGTGATCCCCGGGGCAGGGTCAAATTTGACCCCAGGGGCATAATTTGAACAAATTTGAAAGAGGTTCACCCCAAGAACATTCCTGAGAAATTTCATCAGAATTGGACTAGTACTTTAGGAGAAGATGTTTTAAGGAAAAGTTAACGCATACATGCACTGACGCACGGACAACGGACACAGGACCATGACTTAAGCCCCGCTGGCTTCTGGCCAGTGGAGCTAAAAACCCAGACTGGACCGAGTTCCGAATTACAACTATTGCATTAGTCAAACCTTACAAGTTATGCTATTCCAGATATGAAAACACTATCACTGTTTGGATTCCGATTGCAGCCATATTGCACTGTGTTTATTGAAAGCTGCATAGTGTTACGTCATTGGTCGTTTATAAATAACTTGTTTATCTATACATAGCATTGGCATTCCTGCCATAAATTTTCAGACCAAATCTGGGACTTTGACTTCAAATTTCCGGGACATGTATACATATAGCGATATATATAGACATACATGTACGATATATGCACTTTTGGTACGCATTTTTTTCGCGATATCTTAGCTATGTAATTAGGTAAATTTCACATGTAACTTACCTATAATAAACAAAAATTAACATCCATGAGATCAATACACAAACAATAAGTCAAAAAGCCTATCGGAAATACACTAGATCTAGTAACATCAAATTAAGCATTACTACTTTCATTACTAGATACAAGCCACATGTTGTTGGTGTTAGAAAAAGGTTGCGAAGTTGCTTTTGTGTACATGGTCACATGATCTGCAGGAAACACGTGGGCATATCAACTGCCACATAAAAACTTTGTAGTAGAACTTTACTTTTGTATGAAAATTATGTAGCTCGTAGTTGTAAAATAAGGTGATCTTTACCGTAAACGATACTTTTACAGATAAAATTTTGTAAAACAAGCAAAATGCGCCTTATTGGTTATGCCTATACCTCCCTGGTCTTTTTGTCTATTAGGTAGTTCAGTGCTGATTTGATTTTCATTCACTGTACATGTATACACTCAAACAAGGACTGTGTGTAACACATTTGCCAGATTTCCGATCCGGGACATATGGCAGGTATGGGATTGCATTTGGATGAAATTAATATGCCAAATATCCTTTCGATTTAGATGATTTTTTTTATTTTGCCATGTGTGTTTATTAATATTTTGCATTTCAGAAAGATTTCAATTGTGTAGTCCTTTTTGTTAACCAGCATTTTTTTTCCTTCTTTAACTAGTACCGGGGAACGGTACCTTTCCCAAAGCCTACCGGAGGCTTCCCAATTTTAGCACCGGACTTTTTCCAATCTCCATATCTACTGTTTCCAACGATCCTCAGTGCCTTTCCCAATGGCTAGTGCCTTTAATGTTCGCTGAAAATATCTTTTGAAATCGTCGAGCCTTTCAATTTCGGTCCTTTATTTCATAATGTAGAAAGTAAACAAAACTTTTCAAAGCGGCGCAACTCTAACCGTCGTGTAAAATGTGACTGGTTTACATAATCGTGATGTGTGATTGATTTTTCCCGTGAAAGAATTTCATCGTTACATAAATCAGTCTTCCTTACATAAATAAACTTTATCAACACTAATTTTTATCAGCAATTTCATCAAAACAAATCTTAATTGGACATCATAATGAGTCAATTAACGCCAAATACTACTGGAAACGATTAAAGAAAGAAACAATGACCAGCTGTTAATAGAGTTTGAGCGATTGCTTTTAGTTAAATGTAACATTGTGCCTGTGTCACTGTGAGGAGAGATAAGTTTGACTTTGATCTGATTATCACCTGTTTGGAATTAAACATACACTTCAACACCGTTATTTCGAAGTCGTCGGGACCGTTAAAAAAACTTCGGATTAACGATAATTCGAAATAAACATTTGACAGAAGACTTATTTGATTCCTTAAAAATAAAACGTTGTGGAATTCGCATGGTTCGGTTACATGCTTACTTAAAAACGTAAACTAGTCATATAGCAATAGATTTCTACTTGTAACAAACGGGGGAATAAAACGATTCTTTTTCTTGTTTTTATTTTTCTCTTATTACAGAACATATAAAATAAAACGAATAACACAAATTATCAGACATACATACATATGAATACATTTTCGGAAATGAATTAACCTTTTTTTTTTAAATAATACGCGATGTCTCTCTGAACATCGGCGTTCGCGCAGACGACAGGGGTGTAATTATCGGCTTTTGACGCGCAACGACAAAGGTGTGAAATTACGCTCAGTATTTTGCAGTTTTGACTTCGAATTAATGATTGATAATTAGGTGCGAATTATAGTGTTGGGACCGACAGAATCACTTCGAATTAACGATTTCTTCGGTTTAACGAAGTTCGGATTAACAATGAAATTTTACATTTAACAAACAAGAATCAAAATCGGGACCCGAAAAATACTTCGAAATAATGGTGACTTCGGATTATCGGTGTTCGAAATAACGGTGTTGAAGTGTATAATTTGATAATTCCTTATTATTATTTTAAATTGTTATTAATTGATATCACTGAAAATGTTAACACAAAAATTACTTTCCAGGGCTTGTGAGACTTTTAAGTGCATAAACACAATTATTAATATCATTTTTTATGCAACCTCAGTGATAATGCTTAAAAAAAATCCATTGACAGGCACATTCCTACTGAAGTGGCAATTACACAATTTTCGCATGACATGTTATGATTGTCAAAATATCATCACTTGTAGTTTTTCTGTTAAAACCTAGAGCTTAAAATGCTTTGTGATGCAGAATATACATGTACCCCCTAATGATAGATAAAATGCATTTTATGGATTCCCAATTCATCAATTTGCAACTCGATTTTTTTCCCAATTTATTGATTTTGCGACTTGTTTTTTCCCAATTTGAAATTTTAACGACGCAAAAATTCCCAATTGGGGAAAAAAAACGCTGTTAACTGATTTTAGCAAAAGATTAGAACCTGCACATAAGTATCTTTTCGTCCGAAGTAATTTTATATTTAAGAGTAAGAAACAAAATCAATGTGTATTTTGTTAACAATATCTATTTTAAATATCTACAAAGTGATATTCTGACATAATTCACACACTTTTAAGGGGTAATAGTGGTCTTTACATGTAACTAATGATAATTGCATGTGTTAGCAAAGATTAAACAAGAAGAACTGAAATAAAATTTGAAAAACAATTTGCAATAGGAAAACGATCGTAAATTAATCATTATTTGGACTATATAAATCTAAGATGGCACAACCATAATTTTGATTAAAATAGTCCAGTTTAACAAAATAAATCAAAGTTTCAAAGGTAAAACATATTTTGCTGTTAACTTGACTTCAAATGGCATTGTGACTTGTTCGACATTGGTTTGCATTGGCATGTGATTTGCTAACGACAGACAGGAAAAACAATGACACTGTACTGAATAACCAAATAAACATTTAATAAAATAGATTAGAAAAGTGTACCTGTCGAGATCCTAGATCCAGATGCGGCCGTATCGCTCTCAGCCATGGGCATGATGGGCATGGATTGCCAATGCTGCACTGCATTTTTAAACTTAATTCTTTCACCAATGGTCACCAGACCTAAATTTGTTAACTGGTTATCTTCTAACGATTTACAAATCTCAATAGAATCTATTTTTTGACTCATAAAATTTTGATACAGTGAATGTAAACCAATTGAATGCAAAACACTCCTTACGGCGTCGTCTGCCATGATGTAGACTGTAGATTACCGCGCAATTTTCCGGTGCGTGCAAAATATTTGGCTTGTAAAATTCACTTTTCAGTAGTAGTATTATAATGAGGAAAGTACTTTATATAATGATGAGTGACCAATACATAAATAACGAATAGCTTCGTATATTAATGTCTAAACTTCATATAAGAAAATAAAAATACATATATCTTCATATCAATACATAATATCTATGTATCGAGGTATAATACATATATATAATACAATTTTATCTGTATCTCTCAATGTTTTATGTATATATAAGGATCTTTTATATTTATTGCATAAAGATTTATGTTCATATAAAGATCTTTTGCCTTCATATAAAGAAGTAATACCTTTATATAATGGAAGATTGTCTGTGTATAATACATTTGTATCTGTATATTTTTACATGTTGTCTATATATAAGAAAATTATATCTTTATATATTTATGCTTTATCTGTATATATTCAAATTATGTATTTATATATTATAATTATGCATATATATAATGGTTACAGGCATTCATATAAAGACATTTTGCCTTCATATGAAGAAGTAATGCCTTTATATAATGGAAGATTATCTGTGTATAATACATTTGTATCTGTATATTTTTACATTTTATCTATATATATTAATGCTTTATATGTATATATTCAAATTATGTATTTATATATTGTGATTATGCATATATATAATGGTTACAGGCAATCATGCAGAGTCAGTTTGACGTAATATCACAAGTTTTGGTATTATAAGACAGTGAAGGCGTTCCATAATTGATTGTTTAAATTACCTGCTAACTGATGATAAATGCATTACAGCGCTTTAGTAGATTATTGCGAAGTTTTAATAGTAGCGGTTACAAGAGTTGGGAAATTAAGGCACATCAATATTGGTATTTTTACAGCAAAATCGGACTGTGACAAGTGCAAACATATAAAGTCGGATGGGAATTTATTTAGCCTGGATCATGGACTATAAGTTTTGATGCAAATTTCAAGAGTAACATAATTATCTCCATTGATATAAGCAACAGCCTTTAAAATATGCAAGAATATAAACAACACCTACTCAGTTGAAAATGCTTTTTTTCTACGAATGGCTCGATAAGGTCAAGTGGGGTCTAAGCAGGCCCATTTCAATGCATTTACATTTACAAGAAAAAAAATTATTCTAATACACGAATTTCATCACGTTTAAAGAAAATGGTTTCAACTACTAAGTGTTTAATTCCAACCAAGTTTTCTGCCAGTGTCATCCTTCAAGCAATATGCATTTTGATGATATAACGATTCTACGTAGGCACTCTTTTAGTTTAAAAACAGACAGTCTTTATACCTAAAAAAAACAAATAAAATATAGTAAAGTTGCATATTAATCGCCCATTTAAAACACACGCGGATTTATTAAACGCGCTTAACGCTAAATAATAGCTCGTAAAATCAATCAAAAGAAGCTAAATCGTTGAATTCACATATACTTCAACCTTCTTTTTTCTTGTCAGATGGACACGTTGGCTCTCTGTAGACTGCCGTAGAGCTCCGCTTGCCTTGTGGGCTTCTCCACCAAGTCTTGTAGTGGGCAGAACTGCAGAGAGTGTTCTGTTGTCATGCTTCCAGTCTTGCAGAGGCTATGGTTTGACTGGCCAATCCTGAATTCTGTGAACAAGTGGTGGTTCATTATGTTTTGCTCTGTCCGCAGCCTGAATAACTGCTCGGATCTTAAGAACAGATGGAAAGAGTCATTTCTTTTGTATCGCGGATGCTGCTGCAGCCACTTGGCATGTTACTTAATCTTGATGATAGTCTCAGCTTCTTTGAAAGTGGTTGATCTGTCATCCTGTTCTTGTTTCGTAACCTCATTTTACTGTGTTCAACGTGGACTTCTCCTGTTTTGAGCACTACTGCTTCAGCCTAATAGCTGATGTAGATGATAATAGCGAGGGAGATGAGTTATTCTCCACCTCTTAAGGTCTTGGTGTAAATTTCAACTCGATCAACTTCTAATAGCCGACCGACTCGACCACTTCTGATAGCCGGGTCAGCAGACCGTTCGTGAAGTTGTGTTGTTGGAAGCAGTTTTCGTTGTATTCCATGCAGATGGACTTTTCTGAGCATCTCTCGGAGAAACTTTTTCTTGCCAATGTCATTAATACTGCTGTGGATCTGGGGTCTTTCAGCATCGCTCCAGCCTGGTACGTACATGCTAGAAAGTAAATAGAATATCTTTGGGGACATGATCCGGGATATCTTGGCATTTCCTTTCCAAAGCCCTAGTTTGGATGGCAAGCTTCCTCTCTTCATTTTTCCTTTTATTGGTTGGCTAAGGCTATATTCATGGGGATGATTTAGCAGTCAGTTGTACTTGACTGCTTGGGTGAGGAGTTTGAAGCACTTCTGTATTCCATGGACTCAATTCACGTGATAGTTTCCTGCTCTTAAATAGGGGTCAACCGCATGGCGCAAGTGATGATTGCAGTGGCCTGGTTCTGCACCTTGCTGTCAAATTTGAGTTTGCTACTTAGCCCCATGCCGTCACTTCATACTCAATTTCTGGTCTTACGCTGCCCACAAAAAGCTTCATGATGATTGTTGCATCTTCTCACACTTGTGCCGTGTAGCTTTTTCATTGATGCTAACCGCAGATTGGTTCAATATAATCTGTCTGCTGTTTTTAGGTGAGTCACCTGTTTAAGGTCACGAAGGGGTACATGGGAGATTGTCGGCTCGCAGCGTCTGCCCCATAGCTTGAGGTAGGCCTTAAGGTCTTTCAGAGATTAAAATTGTGTTGGTGGTTTACCTTGAGTTGGTGGTGATGAGCCACTTATTTGTCTAGTCCTTAAGAACTTTCAGCCTATTTCCTCCGGTAGTTTGCGGTTTTCATGTTATCTTCTGAGCACCTGAGCTGACATTTCGAGGGAATTCTTTGACGGTGTCGTTGATGAAAATAATAGGCTCTTCTGTACTTGGAAGTAGTTGCGTTGAGGGCGTTTTGGTTGTCAACAGAAGGGGTCTCCTCCACTTTCTGTCTGCTTCTGCTGACTTAATCCACAATAACTTATAGCTCTACCGTCCAATCGGGCCTCTATTTCTTGCGTGAGCCCCATGATATTGTTTCTGAAACCTCTTTCAGAAAGACCTGATTTTAGTTTCTTAAAGCCACATAATTACTTGCTCAAAATCAACTTATATTTCGTAAAATATTTCGTAAATTAAAGTTAACTCATAAACAATCAGTGTTCCGTATAGCCATAGCCAAAATATATTGCCTTTGAATTTCCCGCGACGATATCCGAAAAATTACAAGCAAACGCGAGATTGACTTCGGGCATTGTCAGAAGCACGACGTAGTTCTCATGAGCTGCCTGAAGCTAATTTCGTGTTCGCTATTACATGATCGGATATCGTTGCATGAAATACACATGGAATATATTGCAACACAAAAAAAACTAACATTTTGTATCTCGTTAAATCTATGTGACCAGACCACATCTAGCGTTGAAATTTTGGCTATTGCTAACAGGAACACTGATTTTTTTATCGGTTAACTTTATTGTACGAAACATTTTACCAATCATTCGTTGATTTTGAGTATTTATGTGGCTTTCAGGCCCATAGTGTAGAGGTCTAGGTCTATATTCTAAAACTCCAAACGTTCGGAGCGTTGTGACCGCGCGCTACTTTCGTACAAATTCATTCCTTATTTACTTTCATGTTAAAACCTTTTTTTCTCTATCTCATACAGATTTATATTCTCCTAAGCAAGATGTAGTTTTAAAAACAGAACTCCAAATATAAACGCTACAAATCTGTATAAAGTACGACCATGTTTACCGTAAATATAGATTCTAAAACGGTATGATATTTGCAAAAGTTAAAGTTATAACTCGCCGGGCTGCCCAAATTAGAAGTAAAACTTCATATATATTTATATATATCAAAACTACGAAACGTAGGCTTTCTAATGATATATAATTTGTCAAAATGTATAACCTCGGCGCTTCGATGTACGCTAATTGATAGCTACTGGTCACGTGACAAAGTTAGGACAAGGTTAAACGCGCGGGGGTTAAACATAAAATGTTTATTTCTCGTGTTTAACTCGCTTTAAATCCATTAGTAACAACGGAAATATAAGAAAAGTTATTTTTTTTTGAAAGAGGAATTAATAAGCAACAAGATAACGTATAAACCAATAAAATCGAATGATAAGTTTTTGCATAAAATTGAATTCACTACAATAAGGGTCAAATACTCGATTCAACTCTCCGTGTTGTTGTAAATAGAAATTGTGTTATAGTTGTATTTGATTTAGAAGAAAAACAAGAAATATCTTTTAAAAAAGATATACGGCGTTGATTGTGGTTGGAGTTTGTGAAAGGTAAAGAGTTCAATGAATGAGATCAATGATAGCGAATGTCTTTCTGTGCAGTTCTTAGCTACATCACACGCAGTAAGGGATGTTACGCGGAGTTTTTGCGGCTTATTTTAAATTATTACATATTGCTGGGCATAAACCTATAGATACAAAACAGAAAACCAAAAGAATAATGGAAGTGAAATTAAAACATATGAGCCACCGGCCACACGCGAAGTATCCGTACATATTTTTAATATTTATATGCGCGTTCTTCGAACAAACCTGTTTTAGTGGTTTGTCGGGCATTGCTATTTGATTCGAGTATTTACAGTATCGAGAATCATCGCGCTCATGCTTAATACATTAGTCAACATGGTGGAATAATTCTTGTTAAATTAATTAAAAATAATATTTATCGTGGTATTGCTGAAAACACATTAAGAATCTATTATTGACATACCATAATTATATCGCTGGATATCTTCATTTAACATCTTTCTGGTAAGAAAATTGCAGTTCACATACTTCACGCTATAGCTTCTTATTATACTGGCCGCGAGCTCCGGTCAGAACATAAAGGTTCGTGGAGACCCAGCGATGACATGTATATAAACTCTGACATTCACACACACTAACCGCGAACTGACGAAGGTGTAGAATCTACGCACAAATTGTAAACATGGCCGCGTCTTTCTAACACTGTTTTACTGCGTTTTCAGCATGAAACAATTTTATCTCTTATGAAAAGGCATGATAGATATAACAGTTTTACACTCAACTCTTCACATCAACCAATGTTCTGTTGGTATTCTCAAATCAGCCAATGGACTAAATGACGTGTATTCATTCGTGGGTAGCCGCGGGCATTTTTATGAATGTAACCTAAAGGTCACCTAAGGCCAAAAGTGACGAAAACCAGCTATGCCGAATAAAATAGAATTAACAAACTATTCAGAAACTTATTTTATTTAATAATAAGTAAAACAGTATACGCAAATAGTTCATAAACATGTAATTACTGTTCAACGTATAGGAATAACCCGTGTGCACGGACTCTATACGTCAATATACGCTCCGTGATTTAATAAACAAAATGTGTCATAATAAAAATAAATTAGCAATTATTTGTTCATCGAACATGCAGAAAAAGGGCATCAATAGTATCTTGATTCGTTTATACTTGGTATTCTCGTTCATAACATCGGATATCAGTCATATAGGTTACAGTATACTAAATAATCGTACTCTAAACAAGAAATATCTTTAAAAAAAAGATATTCGGCGTTGATTGTGGTCGATGTTTATGAACGATCAAAAGTTATCTCTATGAGATAAAAAGTAGCGGATGCCTTTTTTCTGCGCAGTTCTTAGCTACATCATAAGCAAATCAATTACGGGGTGCTGCGCCAGATTTCGTGGCTTATTTTGCTTTATGTGATATTATTACTCAGATATCTATATTTACAGATTAGAAAAACACAAGAAACATGAAAATAAACGAGTGCATTGTCATGTATTGTAATGTAAGGGACACAACTCGTATTGTCTTGTTAAAGCATGCAGTCATGAGTTACTTGTATTGAGATTTATATATATGTGAATCTATGAATAAAGCCAGTTGTGAGTTACCCACCGACGAGTTCAGAGTTATTACATGGTGTCAGAAATCTATTAAAAATCGGCGCAATCAGGCGATTGCATGACAATCGTACGTTGCAAATCTGTTGTTAAAGGTTCATTTTATACAACAGCGAAATGGCTTCGAAGGGAATCAGGCCATTACCGGAATTTAACCCGTCAGAAAGTGCATCAAGTTGGGAAGACTACAAACGGGACTTCATAATTCATTTGGACGCGCTAGGTCTGGACGACAAGCCTGGAAAAAGAAAGGTTGGTGTCCTACTTGCCAACATGGGGAGAGAGTGCGTAAAAATTTACGATTCGTTCGCGTGGGCGCCGGAAGTTGTTGCCAATCAGGATGCTGGAATCGCGGCAGTGCCAGCCGAGGATAAATACCATCTAGAAACAGTTTTCACAAAATTTGACAGACATTTCGGAGTGCATAATTACCGTAACATTAAAAGACAAGAGTTCCTCAACACAAAGCGTGGTAACCTGTCAATAATGGATTACATTTCGGAATTAAAAAGAAAGGCCGAACACTGTCAATATGGGGAACAAAAAGAAGGGTTAATATGTGACATGATCATTAATGGCGTGAATGACACAAAGTGTAGTGAAAAGCTAATGGAGATACCGGTTACACAACTTACCATCGAACGTGTCGTGCAGGTTTGTAGGCAAATAGAATTGACCGCGTCTCACATCAAATCACTGGGCGAAAGCCCTCACGTAAACATCGCTAGAACGCAACAAAACCCTCATAAGCAACAAAAATACTGTGCCAAGTGTTGCAGAAAACATGAAGTAAGGAAATGTCCCGCCTATCAAAAACAGTGTGACAATTGCGGTGAGTTTGGCCATTTCAAGGCATCCAAATTATGTCCTGCAGTCGGTGGGACATCGCATCAACAAAAGGGGATATCACACAGAGGGGCACGTGGCTATGGACGTAGACTGCGTCATCGCGGAAGTGATCGGGGAATCCACCGTGGATATCGGGGCCGTGGAGGTCAACGACGTGTCAACTACACCGAAGCCCAGGAAGACCAGGTCGATGAAATGTTTAACCAGTTTGAACATGCGGATGTGAACGACGTATTTATCGCAACATCGAGTGAAGATAATCATGAATGGTCCGCTAACTTGAAAATAGGGTGTAAAACGATAAAATTTGAAATCGACAGTGGCGCAATGTGCAGTGTCATGTCATATGGAACAGCGAAGCTATTTGAAAAGGTTGCACCAATCAAAAGGAGTGATGTTATTATTAGCGGTGTCAATGGGCCAGCAGTGAAGGCGCTAGGAAATGATAACAGACTGTTATAACACCGAAAACAAACTAGAAAGTAGATACACCCAAAAATAATTAATATTGGATTTTTGTGAGAAGAAAATTCCATGAACATTTTGTTGTTAGAAGAAAAATCAAAGCGCTGAAGGCACTGAATCTTTAAACCTTAACCAACAGTTTGATATGATAAAAATAAATATGTACAAACTGTTCCTTACTCGTTATGATAGTACAGTTTCAAGAACATTATGCATTTACCACCACAATACATCTTACATATACAAATACCAATATTACCGAATGATAGTTATTAAACAGTTTATTAATAAGTTTATTTTGCACTACAATAAGGCAGTCATATGACACATGTTTTGCACTTCACATCTTACACATAGTCATTTAACCGTATCGGTTTGTGAACTTCTCTTCCCGACCTCGTTTTCTTTCTAACAGTGTCTTGTACACTCTCTTTCCCCGGTTTGTCTCGAGTTTCGCTCGATCTCGCACTAGCACTGTTTTCGTGATTTGGAGTTGTTGATGGTTGTTCTGCTACCGTCTCTGTTGGCGCTGTGGGTGCCGGTATGTACACGTCATTGTTTGTGGTGATAATGTGTGGTCTTTCCTTTGTTTTCATTAGCATGTCCGTGTTTCGGCGATATTCGCGCCCCGATTCGCCTGCCTTAACGATATGTGATCGCGGGTATTCGGACGGTTTCACATACTCTGCCGGTTTCCAGCCAGATGGGGTTTTAATCTTACTGCGTCCCCTGGCTGAAGATTGTCCTTGCTCTTCGCGTGTTGGTCGTAGTAGCATTTTTGCTTTTCACGAAATTCCAACAACTTTGGTGCGACATTTTCACTGGTTGTTTCTGGTTGTCGAATTGTTTGTTTCATAGGTATTAGTGTTTTTGCGCGTCGACCCATCAAACGTTGCATCGGTGATCCGATGTTATCGCGTGGTGTGTTTCTTAGTTCTAACAGGGCTAAGTAGATGTCGTCCCCTGTTTCGCTACACTTTTTAATTAGATTTTTAACGGTTTGTACAGCCTTTTCAGCAAGGCCGTTTGTTTGTTGGTGCAAAGGCGACGACGTAATATGGGTGATGCCATATTTTTCGATGAATTCTCGGAATTCAGCACTGGTGAACTGTGGACCGTTGTCCGAGATGATTGAGTCAATGATTCCATAACGAGCCACGTTTTGCTTGATGTGTTTTAAGATGGTGCTCGTTCGAGTGTCTCTTTGCAATGGTGCTACTTCAATGAAGTTGGAGAAGTAGTCTACAATGATTAGGTAATTGTTACCCTCTAGTTCGCATAAGTCCATTCCAACTTTGCTCCAGGGTAGCTCAGGTACTGGTTGGATGATCATTGGCTCCTTTTGGCTCATCTTGCGATGCATTAAACACGCACTACACTTGCCAATAAGATCTTCAATTTGTTTGTTCATGCCGGGCCAAAATACTAACTCTCTCGCCCTCTTTTTACAGTTTACTACCCCTAAATGCGACTTATGTATCGCTTTCAACGTTTCTGTTCTCATTTCTTTCGGGATACACACGCGTTCCCCTCGGTACAGAACTCCATTGTAAATTGATATTTCATCGCGGTAATCCCAAAATGGAACGGCTTCAACTGGAACTTCGCACTTCGTTTCTGGCCATCCTCGAATGATAACCTTTGCCAGTACTTGGAATTGTTCATCCGCTTGCGTTGCGCGTGCAATTTTGTCATGGTTTGAACACGACAGCGTGTCGAGCTTCAAAACCATCAACTCTTCATCGATAGTTTTCTCATAATGATTTTCTAACGGTAATCTGCTGAGGCAGTCTGCTAGACCCATGTCCTTGCCGCTTTTGTGAACGAGGTTGAAGTCATACGGTTGAAGCTTTAAAATCATTCGTTGAATCCTTAGCGGAGCTTTATGTATTTCTTTCTTTAGAATCGACTCCAACGGTTTGTGATCAGATTCCACTAGGAAAGTATCTCGGCCATATAGCAGTTTGTGGAATTTTTCACAGCCATATACAACGGCTAGCATTTCTTTTTCGATCTGAGCGTACCGTTGCTCTGTCGGTGTGAGCGCACGTGACGCATATGCCACAACACGGTCCTGTTGGATTATCGCGGCTCCCAGGCCTCTCATTGATGCGTCTACTGTGAGTGTGACAGGTTTTTTCAAGTCGTAGTACTGAAGTACTTTTGTTGAAACAAGTTATAACAGTCTGTTATCATTTCCTAGCTGAAACCCGACATTTACTGTATCTGGCATTTGTCATTTTGTCCTGAACAAGCTTGAATCCGAGATAACAGAGACAATTTTTTGGAAAGTTAGCAAACATGTATTTTAGTGAATAATTTTGTCTTACATGTTGTTTTATTGTTAATTTGATTTAATGAAGTTCAATTGCATATTTAATTTATAAGAAGTTCTTCATTACTTAGAGTGCATTTTATTCATATAGAATATTCTATTTTCAATAACAATTTAACACTCAGAGGTTTAAAAGAAATTCCCACTATGGTTTTATAAAAAGAACAGTTTATAATGTGTTACTACAGGTTATGTTATTTGCTTTCTTTCATAAACCTCTTCGCATATGTAACGATAGAGTAGTTGGTGTATCATGTGTTTATATTTTTAAAAAAAAAGAAAGAAAAGGGGATGTCATGTATTGTAATGTAAGGGACACAACTCGTATTGTCTTGTTAAAGCATGCAGTCATGAGTTACTTGTATTGAGATTTATATATATGTGAATCTATGAATAAAGCCAGTTGTGAGTTACCCACCGACGAGTTCAGAGTTATTACATGCATATAGGTCAGCCGGCAATACTCGAATCTTATTTAATTGCATAATTATAGTATAGTGAATTATTGTGCTCATAAATAAACTGGTCTAAATGGATAAATATTTCTAATTAATTTTATCAAAATTGGTCCTTATCATGCAAATGTTGAAACCATATTAAAATTCGATGATTGACATACCACAATAATATCGCCGAATATCTTTATTTAGTATCTTTCTGATCAAAACAGACTTCAAGTGCACAAAGTTTACGAGACGGCGTTTATATAAAGATTTCTGCAACTGACCGCAAACTGACCTTGATACCTTGCGGATTGGAATGCAATGCATTACAGTCACTACGTTATTGTCAGTAAGACCGGTGTAATACTTCGCAACCCCTTCTGCGAACTCCGGTGATGAACTGTATATAAACTCTGACTTTCACAAATGGCCGCGAATTGACCCGAAACCTCGCGAGTTGAAATGCAATGCAAGTAAGTACTAAATATGACAACATAGCCTTTAGTATAAACGCTTTTGCGCTGGTAATTCTCTGAAAATAAAAGGTGAACGCACAAACTGTATTTATGTCGAAAATTGATTGTAAAACTGTTCTATCTATTGAGCCTTTTCATTAGAGATAAAATTGCAGTAAAACAGTGTTACAAAGACGCGGATATGTTTCCAATGTTCTGGTGTTATACTCAAATCAGCCAATGGAATAAATGAAGTGTATTCATTCGTACCTAGCCGCGGGAAATTTTATTTGAGTATTATTGGACACTTACAAAGATCAAGTCAGGGTGAAAAGCTGGCTTAATACAGCTTACGCCGAAAAATACCATAGTTGACTCGAAGGCATGTTTTACACTTTAAACTAATGTTCGGGTTTTATCTTTTGGAGACAGTGGTAGGGCATGAATAGGTGTTCACCACTAATTCCTTAAATATGATAAACTTAGAGTCTATGGTAAAGCATTGCACTGAAAAAGGTTACATTCCATTAAGAAACGGCCGGAAAAAGGTGTAAAAACAGTCGATTTTCTAGTATAAGGGAGACCACTGCGCAGAAGATTGGTGTTTTGCATTAAAGGACGACGTTTACCCACAAGTTCAAAAAACAAAATCACGTGATACTCAAAATGGCGGATGACGCAAACTCGGAACGAACTCCGCTTATTGGTGATGTCCGTCGCAGAAACAATGTAGACTTTTCAAATTCGGTAGAAGTAATTAGATAATTTATTGTTTTAATTGTTAAATGTCTTTTTAACTGTAAATTACGTATGTATAATCCAAAACTTTCAGAAGTTATGTTGGAAGAGCTTGTACCGCTATGTGGAGACTATGCGGATGCACTCTTGAATTGTCACTTTTGGTGGCAACGCCTGTTAATTGTGGCTAAGCAGGCCGATGCGGAAGTGGCAGTCCTTTTTGCATTCCAGAAATAGTTAAAATTAAATGTCACTAACGCCTGCATACCATATGATATGGAGTTCTGGTTTGAGTTATCAAAGCCTGTCAAACATAGAGGGAAACATCTAGAATCACAATTATTTAGGCGAATAACCAGTTCACTTAATTGTTTTATAATATAAAACTTTTTAATATATGTTTAAAACAGTGGTGTTCACAGATAAATGGGGAAAAAAGAAAAAGCATAAAAAATAACTCGGCTGTTCAGAGCTCCAGATAAGGTTTTGTGAAATTCTTAAATTACTACCAGATTTTTAAAAAGAATTCTTAACTCTGAAATTTTATTCTTAATGTTACTACTATGTTTTGGAAAATAATTCTTATTTTTTTCTAAATGACCTAAAAATAAATAATAATGGTTATTTTCATGCAAAAAAAATAAAAAAATAAACATACTAGCAAATTTATTTATACGAGTTCAACAGTGTCTTTTCAGTATTATACAATTTTATTTTTCAAATACCTTCATATGCCCAAACTGTGCTTAGATTGCATGCCTTAGATGAAGTTTTACATATTTCACAATTAAAACGGGTCTCCACTTCAATCTTTTCAACGATAAGCCACGGGAATTGTCCCTTCCACTCGTTCAATGTTTTTTGTGTTTATGTTTGGACCCGTCGTGTCGCGTTTTTGTTTAGCTTTTCCGACTGTGTCGGCAACTGAACATACAACATCGTATTAGATCTTTTCTATAATGTCTCTCTAAACATTTAACTTCGGCTCACTGTGCGTACAATATGTTAAAAGCGTGTTTTTGGACGCTTTGCAGTTTTTGAGGACGCTCTCTGGGCGCAGCCATTGTTTTTTGACTGATAGACTGTATACGCCGCTTTTATTGGAAAAAATACGGTTTGTTAAACAAACCCGATAACCATTCTATATTAGCACCACAAAGATCTTTAATACACGAAAAGAACTTAATACAAATAGATACGAACCGATGTAAAAATAATATTCGTAACTTGATTTTGTAATTCTTAATGGTACGACAAGATTTTGAAATAAATACGTAACGGACTTGAAAATAATTCGTAATTACGAAAATACGACCCTTATCTGGAGCTCTGGCTGTTAATTGTTTAACATTATGAATAATTTTAAGAAATTGATGATGTAAAAGCATCGCTTTGATAGTTAACAATACAATATTTCTAAACTGCTAGACATAATATTTCGGGGCTATACATGAACCTTTTAGCCAGATATCTAAGTGCCCTAAAATTTCACATGTCAGAACCAAAAATATACTTCTCCTTACCTTTACATAACGTAACTAATAACATATTATGTAAGAGCATTTTTCCTCACCACTTTGGGAATGCAGCATTTTTAGGTTAGGACATTTTAAGGCACTAGTCTGATGGGACAAGTGGATCTGAAAGCATCTGATATGCATGTATATATTCTTCAGATAGTTTTATGCATGAAATATTCACCATCCATGTATTCACATTGTATAATATATTGGTAATTTAGATAAAGACATTCTATGGTTTAAGAAATAAAAACGTTTAAGTTGATTATATAAAAATTTACTGATGAGATTATTAATCAGACTTACAGACCCCCTTAACACAATACACACAGGGTGGTGCTAAAAAGGGGCTGAATGGAAACCAATCCAATCCAGTCTGGCAACAGATGTCGCTAATTGCATAAATAAATGGAATTTCTTACTCCAAACAAAAGTTAAAAAGGCTTTTCAGAATAGTCTTTTAAGTTGCTTTTGAATATTTGTGAAAGTATTTTACATTTGAAAAGTTTTGCCAAGATTTAATGTTAAGCACTCAAGAGGAGCAGCAGCATCAGAAGCACACAGGAGCAGGTTATAGAAACCTGCAATTTCATTTGAGGTCTTTCCCTGGACATGTTGTTTTATCAGAAGTTAAGTAGTGAAGTTGGTATGCAGTTGCATGTTGCATATAATTTGAGAATATCTATTTTTGTTTTAGCGTAAATAATATATCTTTTGTGTATTGTGCATATTATGCATTTTTTTAATGTAGTAAATATAATGTTGTCCATAGAGAATTTCTATATAACTGGGTGGAAATATGAAGCAGATAATTGTTTAGTCCTGATTATTATAAGAGCTAAATTTAATTGTATGTTTTTATTTTTAAGAAACAAGTTTAATAATGAACAACTTTTGTAATAAAAAATTAAGGGTTGGAGGATATGTCTTTAAAAAAGGTTATTTATCACACAAACACAGTTGAATGTATCATATTAATTGTAAGCAATTGTAAAAATGAAATATTGATATAGAAGTACCATATTTGTTTTTAGAATCAATACAACATAACTATGCTACTTTCAGTGTAAATATTACAAATAGCACATACAATAATGACTTATTATCAAATGACTTAAGTAAAGTAAAGTTTCTGTGCACAGAAAGCATAAGAGGTAAATACCATATAATATATGTATATGTTATCTGATGCATATGCATTTAAATTTATAATAAAAATGCAAACTTAATAAGATAATTTGCATGATGTTCTATTAAAATATTTTGGTGACTATTGTTGTCCAAGTGTTTCTTGTAAACATGCTTATTGTTGCTCATTGACAAAGTATCATGAGTTTAAGCAATATTGGTCTAGTGCTTTTATAACAGTACAGGTAATTAATAAACAATTTTTCTCACCTTGAAAATGAATAGTCAATCATGGAATGATATCATTTTTCTTAATTCTTTATAATAATAGATAAAATTACCTAAGATGGATTAAGAATACCAGCCCAGTTCTAGAAACCAGAGTGTGGAGTACAATCAAATATGTGAAGGTTCAATGATTGGCAGTCCAGGATTTGAATGAGGAGTCTTTTTGTCTTGAGTTGTCTCTCATATTGTGTTTGAGCAGCAATCTGAGAAAACAGGGTTTATTGCAAGCCGTAAAGTGCAGTCTGCACAGGCTAATCAGGGATGACACTGTCTGTCTTAAATGGGTTTTTTGTTGAGAAGAGACTTCCTGGCGACAAAACATGCAATAACCACGGAAAATGTCATCAGATTAGCCTTTTCAGACTGCGCAGGCTTATTGGGGACAGCACTTTACGCACATGCATTAAATCCGGTTTTCCCAGACCAAGTTTTTTTTTTCCAGATCAATGATGACGGAATACAATCAGTGCCTCCACATGGTTATGATGCGGAAAATAATGGACTCCAATCAAATGTAGAGTTTGATATTGATGACACAAGCCATGTGTTGTCAGGAATGTACGAGGTACACATTCAGCATTTTTGTTTTAGATCACTGACCTACTGAGTCTAGTTGCTTAGCAACCAATCAAGAAAGAGTCTTACAGAAAAAGTGTTCTCATTTAGTTATAAGATTGTCATATCCAAGACATAACCTGTCTTATGCCTAGTTATGCTCCTTAGTTTTGTGCCCTTAAAGTAAGCAATTTTATGAAAGCAGCATGAATGTTCTAAGTATTAGGAGCTACTACTTCTACAAGCGATTTCATTGAAACTTAAACCATTTAATCATCATGAAGTGTGTACATGTATATGTGTAAGAAACTTTTTTCATGCCAAATAAAGAACATGTTTCTGAGTTATGTGCCCTTAAACTAAGCTGTTCTTATACATGTTGCAGAAGCAACAATGTTCTGCGTTTCTACATTTCTCAAGTGATTTACTTCACGAGAGCGTTTCAAATAAGCCTTAGGCTTTCTATGCAATAGAGCTAAAATAAATAGGTTTAAACTTAACTGAGGGATTTACTTGAAACTTGAACAATGTCAAGACAATGAAGTGCAGATATGCAAGACACATTTATAGCTTGAATTGATCCTCTGAGAAATATGCACTTGAATATGGCATGGCTTCTATGCCTGGGTCAAAACAATGGAAGGGTATTTTTAGTCACTTTTGAGACAAAGTATTAGTTGCCATTATTATTGTTGCTTTGTGTTTGTGGGTTATAATTAGATCAAAATTATACAAAAGTATGAAAAGTTGTCACAAACACAGCTAGCAATAACAAAATGAAAATTTATTGGCAAATATTATGGTAATCCAACATAAGCAGAGCAGGGCTTGACATTTATTTTTGAAACAAATTTTCCACTTGAACTAGTTCCATAAAATTTTACTTGTCCAGACGAAAAAAGTTACTTGTACTATCCTTAAAAAGTATCTACCGGTAAATAAACCATGTAACTGTTCAGTAATTTGACAACATATACATGTATATGGTAGCTTAGCACGAAATTATATGTTTATGGTGTCCCTCAATCTTTCAGTATGATTAAAACAATCCAATGATGCAATAGTGACTGATATAGTAAACAATCGGTTTACTCTATCATAGATCACAATAATGTTGAAATATCAATAAAAGCATTTATAGTTTGACAGCCAATTATTGTGCTTAGTGAATATCTTGATTTATAAACATACAAACTTGACTAGAGCTTAAGAATGTGTGTCAATTGTTAATGATGTTTCATAATCTTACTATAATAAACCACACGCAAGAATGAAGTTGTTAAATACAATATAAGCAAACAAACTAATAACAGTGTTGCAAATACAATTGTGTCAATATACTCCTTTGTTAATTGTGCAGTATAGTGTTCTCTGAATTGTTTGCAGTTAATTGTTTTAATTTCAACATCAGGTTTTGTTAGTTATAACCAGCAAACTTAATGGATTGGTTGCTAGATAATAAGAGAAAGAGAAGGCCTTCCATTTTTAGCTCACCTGAGCACAACGTGCTCATGGTGAGCTTTTGTGATCGCTTTTTGTCCGTCGTCCATTGTCCGTTGTGAGGCGTCAACATTTGCCTTGTTAACTCTCTAGAGTCCACATTTATTGTCCAATCTTCATGAAATTTGGTCAGAAGATTGGTTTCAATGATATCTTGGATGAGTTTGAAAATGGTTACGTTTGCTTGAAAAACATGGCTGCCAAAGGGCGGGGCATTTTTCCTTATATGGCTATATATGGCTATAGTAAAATCTTGTTAACACTCTAGAGGCCACAGTTATTGTCTGATCTTCATCAAACTTGGTCAGAAGATTCATCCCAATAATATCTTGGATGAGTTTAAAAATGATGCCGGTTGGTTGAAAAACATGGCCGCCAGGGGGCAGGGCATTTTTCCTTATATGGCTAAAGTAAAACCTTGTTAACACTCTAGAGGCCACATTTATTTTCCGATCTTCATGAAACTTGGTCAAAAGATTTGTCCCATTGATATCTTGGATGAGTTAAAAAATGGTAACCTTTGCTTGAAAAACATGACTGCCAAGTGAAGGGGCATTATTCTTTATATGGCTATATATGGCTATAGTAAAATCTTGTTAACACTCTAGAGGCCACATTTATTGTCCAATCTTCATGAAACTTGGTCAGAAGATTCATCACAATAATATCTTGGACGAGTTCAAAAATGATGCTGCTTGTTTGAAAACATGGCCGCCAGGGGGTGGGGCATTTTCCCTTATATGGCTATAGTAAAACCTTGTTAACACTCTAGAGGCCACATTTATTGTCCAATCTTGATGAAATATGGTCAGAAGGTTTGTCTTAATGATATCTTGGATGAGTTCGAAAATGGTTATGTTTGCTTGAAAAACATGGCCTCCAAGGGGCGGGGCATTTTTCCTTATAAGGCTATATAAGGCTATAGTAAAATCTTGTTAACACTCTAGAGGCCACATTTATAGTCCGATCTTCATGAAACTTTGTCAGAAGATTTGTCCCAATGATATCTTTGATGAGTTCGAAAATGGTTTTGGTTGCTTTAAAAACATGGCCACCAGGGGCGGGGATTTTTCCTTATATGGCTATATATATGGCTATAGTAAAACCTTGTTAACACTCTAGAGGCCACATTTATTGTCCAATCTTCATGACATTTGGTCAAAAGATTGGTCTCAATGATATCTTGGATGAGTTTGAAAATAATTATGTTTGCTTGAAAAAAATGGCTTCCAAGGGGCGAGGCATTTTTCCTTATATGGCTATAGTAAAATCTTGTTAACACTCTAGAGGCCACATTTACATTCGATCTTCATGAAACTTGGTCAAAAAATTCATCCCGATAATATCTTGGAAGAGTTCAAAAATGATGCCGATTGGTTGAAAAACATGGCTGCCAGGGGGTGGGGCATTTTTCCTTATATGGCTATACTAAAACCTTGTTAACACTGTAGAGGCCACATTTATTTTCCGATCTTCATGACACTTGGTCAGAAGATTTGTCCTAATAATATCTTGTTATCTCATGTGAGCGACTTTGGGCCTTTCAGGCCCACTTGTTTCATTTGTCTCTTCAGATAAGCAGACCCAATTTTTATTTGTCCCTCGCAATATTTTGGTTGTTTGGGACAATCGGACTGAACTTAATGTCAAGCCCTGTAATTATGCATAAATAAACTGCAAGGAAGAATGAAGTTGTGAAATGAAATACCTGGGAAATAACTGCAATAGTGTTGCAAATAGTACTATGCAATTATGCTCTCTTGTTTACAGCACAGTAAGTGTGTATCTATAAAACTTTGTGCTGTATTATTTTGATTTCAACATCAAGTTTTGTTAGTTAATACCAGCATACCTATTGGATCATTTGCTCGTTAATTATTAAAAAAGAAGAATTAGAATTTTTCACTTGTCCCGTCAGATTCACAGAGTATTTGTTTACTTGTCATTACCTATATTTTGTTTGTCCAGGACAATCAGAAAGGCGGCAATGTCGAGCTTTGAACAGCTGTGAATGCAAATGAGCCTTTTTCTGGAAAAAAACAGGTTTTAATTAATGTGCATTAAGTGCATCCCAGATGGGCCTGTTTGGTCCTTACCAGCTAATCAGGGACAACACTTTCCGCCTTAACTGGATTTTCAATAAGAAGAAAGGTCCTTTAAATGGAAAATACCATTAAAGCGTAAAGTGTCGTCACTGCTCAGCTAATGCAGACTGCACATGCTAATCTGGGATGACACTTTGCACACTTGCATTAAGCCCCATTTTCACAGAGTGAAGCTCAAATTGCTGTCTGCAGCAAGTGAAATGTCAGTGTTTGACAAGTGATGTTTTCTGTTCCAGAGTTTGGACTATGACGTTTGTGAAAACCAGATACATCTCAAAGATAAGCAGCTGCATTCAACCAGGGTAAGGGACAAAACATTGTCCAGTTTATTTCATTCACAGTCTACAGGTATTGAGGGTCATTACATTCTATTGTAAAGATCAAATGATTAAAAGGAGGTGCTAAAATGACATTCTAAATGGTCAGATAAGTGATGTGTGAAAGCAATCTGTATACAGGTGTAAGCAAATTAAAACCCCTTGAGTAAATAAGTGAAGGATAAGTATGGGACCGTTCCTTTAACTGGACCCTTTTAATAAACTAAAATAAATCACTGTCACAAATGAAAGTACTTATTCCCCCGGTAGGAGGGCATATAGTGATCGGACTGTCCGTCTGTGTTTCCGTCTTTCCGTCACACTTTGCGCTTTGAAAAATACTCATTACTTCTATGTCCCTTGAGATATACCGGTAACCTTCATATTTGGTATGCATGTGTATATGGACAAGGCCTTTCCATACGCACAAACATTTTGACCCCTGTGAACTTGACGTTGAACTTAGGGTCTGCATTTAGGTTTCAAAATCTGTGTTTAAGTTTTAAAAAAAAGCTCATAACTTCTATGCCCCTTGAGATATAACCTTCATATTTGGTATGCATGCGTATATGTACGAGGCATTTCCATACGCACACAAATTTTGACCCCTGTGACCTTGACGTTGAACTTAGGGTCCGCGTTTAGGTTTTGAAATCTGCGTTTAGGTTTTGAAAAATGCTCATTACTTCTATGTCCCTTGAGATATAACCTTCATATTTGGTATGCATGTGTATATGGACAAGGCCTTTCCAGACGCACAAAAATTTGACCCCTGTGACCTTGACATGGAACTTAGGGTCCGTGTTTAGGTTTCGAAATCTGCATTTAGGTTTGAAAAATGCTCATTACTTCTATGTCCCTTGAGATATAACCTTTATATTTGGTATGCCTGTGAATATGGACAAGGCCTTTCTATACGCACAAAAATGTTGACCCGTGATCTTGACCTTGAACTTGGGGTCCGTGTTTAGGTTTCGAAATCTGCGTTTAGGTTTCGAAAAAAGCTCATAACTTTATCAAACGTTTATAGGGGGCATAAGTCATCCTATGGTGACAGCTCTTGTTTACCCTATTACTGCATCTAAAGAGTTGTAAACAACCATTTGAGCCACGCTGTGAAAACAGAGATTAGTGCATGTGTATAAATTGTGTTTTCTCTGGTTAGTCTGTGCACAGGCTAATAAGGGACGACACTTTCTGCTTTTCTGAAATGTTTCGTATAAAGGAAGTCTTGTCTCTGATTGGGCTTCATTTTCACAGAGCAAGGCTCATGAATATTCTAATTGTTATGTTTCTATGGGGTTTGTATCTTTCAGTGGGTGCTGAAGCGCGAGCTGGCCCGTTGGTTTATCATGGGTATGATAGGAATCATCACAGGACTCATCGCCTCCCTTATAGATGTCTCTGTTGAGAAAATATCAGAGCTGAAATTCTCCTTCATAAAGAAATGTATTCTTGACTGATTTATTTTGGAGATTCTTGGACAAATTCAGTTGTTAAATGCCTGTTTTAAAATGGGTCATATTATGGAAACCCTTCTGTCTTTAATTCAAGGTGTTGTCCCTGATGACTTAAAGTCAGCCCAGGTTATTCCCCTTTACAAAAAAAAATGATAAGACAGAAGTGAGTAATTATTGCCCAGTGTCTATTCTTAGTATAATCTCTAAGATCTATGAAAATCTTTTTTTTTGACAAGGTTGAAGAATATCTTTGTAAAAATAATTTGTTCCAGTCTGGCTTTAGGCAAGGTTACTCACTGATACATGTCTAATTAATCTTTCTGATTTTATTACATTCCAAATGGATCAAGGCAATCTTGTTGGTATGATTCTTTTGGATTTTCAAAAGGCCTTTGATAGGCCTCTAGACCACCATATACTGTTAATGAAGATGGAAGCTTTAGGTCTCAGTAAAGATGTTTTAAGGTGGTTCAAATCGTACTATTCTGAATGGCAACAACTGGTTGATGTTTCAGGAATGTTTTCCTTCTTTTTGAATATTTCTTGTGGTGTTCCTCAGGGCTTAATCCTTGGACACCTTCTGTTTTTAATCTATGTAAATGACATGTCAGCAGTTGTAAAAAACAAGCTTTTCTTGTATGCTGATGATTCTGGCATTATTGTTACCAGATAAAAATAAATCTGATGTTGAAAATGCCTTGAATGAGGAAATTGAGATTGTTAGTAAATGGCTCATTGACAAATAATTGTCATTACTCTTAGGAAAACATGAGTCCATTCTTGTTGCCTCTAAGCCCAAACTGCAGTTTAATCCTTATCTAAATGTATCATGTAATGGCCAGGTTATTGAGCCAACCTCTTCTGTTAATTATCTTGGTGCAACATTGGATCAAAATTTATCTTGTGATTCAATGGCTATTCAGTCATTAAAAAGGCAAACTCTAGGTTAAAATTTTTATATAGGAAACATGAATATCTCACTCAACATACTAAGAAACTTTAGGTTATGTCACTTATTCAATGTAATTTTGACAATGCCTGCTCCTTTTGGTATTATGGTTTGAATAAATCATGGATGAACAGGTTACAGGTAACTCAAAATAAGTTGGTAAGGTTTGTTTTGAATTTAGACCCATGGTCACACATTGGTCTTGAGCAATTTAAACTATTAAATTGGCTACCAGTATCCAAATGAGTCAATCAAAATATTCTGACTCAAGTATTTAAAATTGTTGCTGCTACAGACCCTGATTATATGGATGAGCATTTCATTTCGGTTAAGGAAACACATGGTCACAAAACAAGGTTCGGTAAAAAAAAGGCTCTTTCACAATGCCAAAGGTTAAACGTTTCAAAATCAAATCCTTTGCGTTTGTGGGTTGTAAACTATGGAATGGGTTACCTCCTTCTATTACTAATATATCTGAGTCCCATAGGTTTAAGGTTGCCGTCAAAGACCACTTTTGAAGTCAGATTTTATAATATTCTTTTACTAAGTAATCTGTATAATGTGTGTTTTAATACATTCTGCTTCTTAATTACATTTCACTAGTCAGTTTGTGATGTTGATGTTGTAATTATCTGTGATAAATTTTTATTTGCTATAACTATTTTAATTTCTTAAGTCATTTATTAACTTCATGTTGTATGTGCTCATTTTTAATTGTGATATTTCTACAATAATGTCCACCAAATCAAGTATTATTAATGCTCAGTTTAAATCTGTGATATATTATTAAGCAACACTTCATGTCTCTCTATGTCATGCCACCATCTATCTATCTATCTATCTATCTATCTATCTATCTATCTATCTATCTATCTATCTATCTATCTATCTATCTATCTATCTATCTATCTATCTATCTATCTATCTATCTATCTATCTAGCTATCTAGCTATCTAGCTATCTATCTATCTTTCCAGTGGACAGATGATATTCAAGTCAATGTTTGCACTCTATTTCAAAAACTTAAATCTGATCATCATGAAACTTGTTTCTGGATATTACATCTTAGCAGGTTTGATAACTGCCATTTTTCTTGATGCACATATGAATTATGGCCCTTAAATTATATTTAAAACAATGGCCAATTTAACCTTGTCAGCTCTCCTATTCAAAATTAGTTGTATTTGTATTAGCATCAATCTTTGTTACAATATTGCTGTCTTAAGAAACAAGCTGTAGTGAGATATATAATATATATACCATAGTATTTCAAATGGCAACACATTTAACAGATCACAACTAAAAATAATTACTATAAAATAAGTTCTTTATTGTTTGTTTCACTTTTGAACTTGGAAAAATGCAAAAATGGATCTTATGGCATTTGCTGCCAGTTGAGTTTCGACAAGCCACGTCAATGACACAATCTGGTAAGGAGTAACCCTGTCCACTGTAAAGTCATGCAAGGTTTCCTGGTCTCATTGGATGCGCAAGCTGGTCTGGAGCATAAGACCCATGTTCTCATTTTGCAGCCCATACTGTATCAGTAATATGTCCTTAACAGTAGTTCAGATGTGGACCAGTGCACGGAGAAATACTGCCTGATAGAGCCAATGTTGTCTTGGGTGGCCATCAATGCTGTTATTGTGTTCGTTGGATCTACACTTTGCACTTTTATAGCAGTAGGTAATCTTGCATGTACAACAGTTTATTATATGCTTAAGTCCATATTCTGCCTCAACTGCACAGAAATAATTCCCATATGATGCTCCTCGCTGGTTTTCCAATTCCATATTACCATACTAGCCGGATTACTTTTAATGACTTCACTTTGAATGCAGAAAATTATAAGAGCATTCTTGGTTAGTTATGAACACTGAAACTCATTTTTTTAACTTATATGATTCAAAGTTGTATACAATAAAAGGAACATTACGCTAGTCAATTGTTCCATGTGTTTGTATCAGTCTTGTGGTTTGCGCTATTTCGTATCACACTCGTGGCTCCACCTCTCATGAGATACGTCATCACACAAGCCACTTTACTGATACAAACGCATGGAACAATTTACTAGCATAATATTCCGTATTTATTTGACTTTTAAATGTTTGTTATAAAAGAAAAGTATTTATGAAAAAAGTATTTATCAACATTTCCAAATAAGTCAGCTGCAAAATATTCCCCATTCTAAGTTATACATGACTTCATTTTTGTATATTCTTTGCTATTTCATTATCCATTATGACATTTTTTATGCCCCCTTTCGAAGAAAAGGGGGTATATAGTTTTCGCACTGTCCGTCAGTCAGTCTGTCTGTCTGTGAGTCTGTCACACTTTTCGTGTCCGCTCTCTCATTCAAATAGTTTTCATCCGATCTATAAGAAACTTGGTCAGAAATTGTATCTAGACCATATCTAAGTCAAGTTCGAATAGGGGTACTGCTGGGTCAAAAACTAGGTCACGGGGTCGAAAAAACAAATCCAAGGGAAGTTGTAAGCTTTAAATGGACATAGTTATCTGACCTGCCAAATTATATATTTTTGTTAAATAAATCAAAGCAGCGCAGTAGGCAGCATTGTGTTTCTGATAAACACATCGTGGTAAAAGGTCAAGGTCATCCTTCAAGATCTAAGGTCAAAAATACAAATCCAAGGGAAGTAATAAGCTTTAAAGGGAGATAATTATTCAATATTGAACATAGCAACTTGATATTTGGCATGCATGTGTTTCTCATAGAGCTGCACATTTTGAGTGGTGAATCTACAGTCACGGTAGTGGCTTTTAATTATTTGCTACTAAAAGTAGAGATTTGTTAGAGACTATTATTTTCAAGGGAAGTAATTTATATAATTATAAATCTCAGATTATATATTTCCTTACCAAGAATTTAAGTTCTTTTCACAGATACTGTACAGATTTTTTATTTTGATTATTTATAACTCAAATGATTATTATCATTTCTTTCCTGTTCTAATTTGGGAATGGTAGGGTTCATTACATACCTGTGGACTTATGTCCATAGATACATGATGAACTCTGGCTTTGAACCCTTTGATAAACCACAGGCCTTGGGTCATTTTTGACTGTCTACAGACCCCCCCCCCCCCCCCTCGGTTGATTGGACAAAATCCAAGGGCAATAATAAGCTTTAAAGGGAGACGATTTCTATACCTGCCAAATGTTAAATTGAAATTTTATTTCAAAGCGGCGCAGTAGGGGGCATTGTGTTTTTAAACTGCAGATATTATTTCTTAGGACATCTTTTCAATTTAAATGCAAAAACTGCATCTGTTGAATGGTAAATATTTAATGTACATGTTCTTTTCACACAAAATGTAACGTCTGTTCCAGCCGGTGGCGGCAGGTAGCGGTATCCCGCAAATCAAGTGTTTCCTCAATGGTGTCAAGGTACCGCAAGTTGTACGCCTGAAGACGCTCATCGTCAAGGTTATAGGAGTCATAGCCTCCGTCGTTGGCGGGCTGGCTGTCGGCAAGGTGCTTTGTTTTGTGGCATTGCATTATATTTAGAATGGCAGGCAGTGTATCAGAGTCCCTCTGTCAGTTGGTCTTTTTTGTTGATCTGTTTGCATACATTGAGCTGCATTCTGGGAAAACTGGGCTTAATTCATGTGCGTAGTGTCATGCAGTATTAGACCGGTCATGTGCGTAGTGTCATGCAGTATTAGACCGGTCATGTGCGTAGTGTCATGCAGTATTAGACCGGTCATGTGCGTAGTGTCATGCAGTATTAGACCGGTCATGTGCGTAGTGTCATGCAGTATTAGACCGGTCATGTGTGTAGTGTCATGCAGTATTAGACCGGTCATGTGCGTAGTGTCATGCAGTATTAGACCGGTCATGTGCGTAGTGTCATGCAGTATTAGACCGGTCATGTGTGTAGTGTCATGCAGTATTAGACCGGTCATGTGCGTAGTGTCATGCAGTATTAGACCGGTCATGTGCGTAGTGTCATGCAGTATTAGACCGGTCATGTGCGTAGTGTCATGCAGTATTAGACCGGTCATGTGTGTAGTGTCATGCAGTATTAGACCGGTCATGTGCGTAGTGTCATGCAGTATTAGACCGCTCATGTGCGTAGTGTCATGCAGTATTAGACCGCTCATGTGCGTAGTGTCATGCAGTATTAGACCGGTCATGTGCGTAGTGTCATGCAGTATTAGACCGGTCATGTGCGTAGTGTCATGCAGTATTAGACCGGTCATGTGCGTAGTGTCATGCAGTATTAGATCGGTCATGTGCGTAGTGTCATGCAGTATTAGACCGGTCATGTGCGTAGTGTCATGCAGTATTAGACCGGTCAGTCCTCACAGGCTTATCAGGGATGACACTTTCTGTCTGAACTGTATTATTTTTTAGTATTTTGTATTATACTTAAGAATTGAATAGCATTTTTCTGCATTTCATTGGTGTATGAACTGTCAGGAAAATTACGCCTGATTTGAATTAACGCCGACGGCTATTCAATTCTTATAATTACAACAAAAAATTATCTTAAAGCTGAAATTCTTTCGTGGTTAAGGGTCATAAAAGTCCTTTTTAATCTAGCGTATGAATCTATTTTCAGTTTCGGATTCATCTACGTCAAACAGGCATATCGTTGAAGTTCGCGCAAAAAATATAACATCATTTTGCTATTGTCAGATTAAAAAAAACACCATTAAGTTTCGCACAAAACAAAACGTCATTTTTGCAACTTTTTTATGGCCAGAAAGTAGCGCTATGAATATTCATGTTTACATTTGCATACGAAGTGGGTTCATCGGAAAATGAAAAACTGGTCACGTGAACAAATTATCCAATCAGAATGCAGCATCCACATGAATGTGACAGAAGTTGTAATTATAATTATTTAATATATGTTCTTGTATTTGAATGTGGCTGTGGGAAAACGGGAATTAATGCCTGTGCGTATTAATGCCTGTGCGCATTAATGCCTGTGCGTATTAATGCCTGTGCGTATTAATGCCTGTGCGTATTAATGCCTGTGCGTATTAATACCTGTGCGTATTAATGCCTGTGCGTATTAATGCCTGTGCGTATTAATGCCTGTGCGTATTAATGCCTGTGCGTATTAATGCCTGTGCGTATTAATGCCTGTGCGTATTAATGCCTGTGCGTATTAATGCCTGTGCGTATTAATGCCTGTGCGTATTAATGCCTGTGCGTATTAATGCCTGTGCGTATTAATGCATGTGCGTATTAATGCATGTGCGTATTAATGCCTGTGCGTATTAATGCCTGTGCGTATTAATGCCTGTGCGTATTAATGCATGTGCGTATTAATGCCTGTGCGTATTAATGCCTGTGCGTATTAATGCCTGTGCGTATTAATGCCTGTGCGTATTAATGCCTGTGCGTATTAATGCATGTGCGTATTAATGCCTGTGCGTATTAATGCCTGTGTGTATTAATGCCTGTGCGTATTAATGCCTGTGCGTATTAATGCATGTGCGTATTAATGCCTGTGCGTATTAATGCCTGTGCATATTAATGCATGTGCGACATGTGTCTTCCTAGATTAGTCTTGCAGCCTCACAGGATAATCAGAGATGACAGTTAGGCTTTTATTGTAATTTTCATTTAAATAAAGACTCTTCTTAGCAAATGATCAGTTTAGGGGAAAAGTGTTGTCTATTATTAGCCTCTGCTGATTGCACATGCATTACACCCCATTTTCCCACACTGGGACTCATTTCTAAATCTACTTGACAGGAAGGCCCTATGATTCACTCAGGAGCCGTGGTGGCAGCAGGGATCTCTCAGGGACGATCCTCGACCTTTAGGTTTGATTTAAAGGTAACACCCACCTTTTAACATTTAGGCATTGCATGTTCATGTGTTGGGAATTTCATGTTTTGTATAAAAGTTGTTTACATTGATGTAAAATGTTTGGTAAGTTTTATTAAATTTGTAATATTGAATATTATTCAATATAATATTTTTTTCATCTTCATGCCATAAAAATAATATTATAAATTTCATATTAATTTTAACAGATCTTAAGCATCATATGTGAAAGCCTCAAATGAATAAAAATCACATTGTTTAAAAATCATATGCGTAAACATCACATGAGTAAACTTCACATGCATAAACATCACATGTGTAAAAATCACATGCATTAACATCACATGTGAAAACATCACATGCATAAATATCACATGTGCAAACATCACATGCATAAACATCACATGTGTTTACAAACATCACATGCATTAATATCACATGTGCATAAATCACGTGCATAAACATCACATATAGAAAAATCACTCGCATTAATATCTCACATGTTAACATCACATGATTATGTAAATATCACATGCATAAACAGGAAATGGGTAAACATGTGCATAAACATCACTTGCATTAATATCACATGAATTAATATCAAGTACATAACAATCATCTGCATAAATATAATAAGCATGAAATTCACATGCATGAATTTATATGCATTAATATATACCATAAATAAACTTCACATTTATCCACCTTACATGTGTCTTATGGTTTTGTGTGTGTTGCAGTTGTTTGAGTATTTTCGCTCGGACACAGAGAAGCGTGACTTTGTGTCTGGCGGGGCGGCAGCAGGTGTGTCTGCTGCGTTCGGTTCCCCTGTCGGTGGGGTACTCTTCAGTTTGGAAGAGGGAGCCAGCTTCTGGAATCAGGCTCTCACATGGAGAATTGTTAGTCACAGATATGGAAATTATTATTTGTTATGTTAATTTGAATTATTTAAGTGTTACAAAAATATACTCCACAGAATGAAAAGCACTGCAACCTTTTCAATGTATTATTATAAGATTGTCCATGTCAAATACATAATTCTTCCATATTTGTCAAATATTTTTTGCTTGAACACATTCATGAACTACTTTAATAATATAATGATAAGTATTATTGCAAGATGAAAAATCTGAAAAAAACTTGGAAATGCTGCTATTTCAATGTTATTTATAGAAAAAAACAACAGTTTTCATGTGGTGTTTTATAGCTTTTTTTCAGTTTATAATAGAATGATTTTCTTCTATTTGTATTTATTTGCAATTTCAGTTCTTTGCCTCCATGTTATCCACCGTGACCCTGAACATCATAGCCAGCTGCCGTAATGGCAACTGCTTCAACCTTTCACTGCCCGGTCTCTTCAACTTTGGCAATTTTGGAGTAAGCAGTTCTCAAGTTTATTTCAATTATTGCTGCTTTTGTTTGTGTCTGATTTTGTTGCTGTCTGATTGCAGTTGAGTCTGTCCTGATTTGATGGTGTTTGGATTTTGATTGTGCCAGAATTTCATGGTCCTGATTTTAATTTCATTTTATTTTTGATAGTGTCTAAACTCAATTGTGTCTTATTTTGATGCTGTCTGGATAACATTATGTCAGATTGTGATTCAATTGTGTCTTATGTCAGAATCTGATTTTGATGGTGTCAAATTTTAGAACCTGATTTTAATGGTGTCTTATTTCAGACTGTGAGCTATGATCCGAGAGAGCTCTTCTTTTTCGCCATCATGGGTTGTATTGGTAAGCAGATTTGATATATCAAAAGTATGTTAAAATTAAACATAAAAACATATTGAGATTAAAGCTTAAGTATTATGTTGAGTATTTATAACAAAACCAATACAACAAATCTCACAATAAACACTTATTTTAAACAACATAAATAACAAATTTAGTAGAACATATATTTCCTTTTCAAAACACCAACACAGATTCTCCAATGTGAAGCTGAAGCTTTGTGAATATAAATTCTACCATGTGAATCACTGGATACATCAAGGACTACACTTTCTGCCCATTTTATTGCAAATGGACTTAATGTAAACTTAAACTTCTATAAAAGCCGAAGAGTAGTCGGATTAGCTTGTGTGGGCTGTACAGAAAAATCTGGGGTAACACTTGACACACATGCATTTAGCTCTGTTTTCCCAGAGCAATGCTGATAGATTTCAAGTAAATACAAAGGGCAATAACTCTGTGAACACTGGAGACAGAGTTACAGTACTCTACTTTTTTCTTTAAACCATTAACAATATTTGAAGGTTTATTTGAAGTGCTTTAATACTTGCAGAGTTATGTTTCACACAAGAAATGGACTATACAAAAATAAAGAAAAAGTGCAGTTACTCCAACAATACTAAGTAGAAAGTTAAAGTTCTTCTATATTCACTTCCTTTTATCTTCCTTATTCAATTTATTCAGTTTTATTTGAATGCCTTCAATACAAAGGTAGTTATGCTCCACACAAGAACATTTACGAAATGCAAAGGCTCTGTTAATCATGAAGAGTGAGTTGTGGGTTTTGTACTCAGCACTTGCCCTGAATTCTCTCTGTCAGAATCACTTCGATACTTCTGAGTTATGCTCTGAGCATTAAGTGGGACAGACAGACGGACGGATGGTAGGACAGATATTCAATTACTATATTCTTCTCTTTACGGGCATAAAAACATAATTAGTATATACCAATACAATATGACAGGACATGACGCACTATTTCTACTGAATTGCAGGTGGATTGCTGGGTGCTTTGTTCATCTTCATCAACACTAAGCTGACTGTGTTCCGTATCCGCTACATTCACAACAGGTTTGCAAAGGTGGCAGAGGCTGTATTGGTGGCCATTTTGTCTGGCACCATTTCGTTTCTCACCATTCTTTTGTACAATGACTGCCAACCAATGCGGGCTGAACCAGCAACATACCCTGTTCAGGTGAGGAACACATAAACTTGTGCCTTGTATGCTCCGTAGGATTACAATGTACTATTAAACTTCTATAACTATTACCATATACAATATACCATTGCCTTATCAACTGTTGTTGAGTAATTTAAGTTGTTTAGTTGTTTTTATTCATGACAGTTTCTTTTTTGGTATATTTTTAAAGGATAATGTGAGATTTCTGCACATTCTTCTGTTTGCCACCTGTGAACAAAGGTCAGATGTTTGTCGCTAAAAAAATAAACACACTTTAAATTGTTTTCACTCAAAAAGAACATCAAATGTAATAACTGAACTTTTCATACATATTGAGCTTTAGGTTTTCCATGTGTCTGTCCATCAATTCCACTTTCTGCCGGTCAGTTAGCAATCTTTGAAATAACTTTAAAACTATGTCAGATATTATTATGAAACTAGGTATATATATTGATTTTAATCGCATAATCATGCATAGGATTATTATAAAAGAGATTTTAAAAGATCAAATGACTGGTGATTAGATTTTTGCTGGTAAGGTACTAATTTATTGCTTGAAATACAGAAAAAGCATACAATGCTTTCCAGTCATATGCAAAATAAAAATCATTTTATTTACCGGTAATATTTATTTTTGGTAATATTTGAAATTTATTTAGTTTTTTATGGCAGATATTTAATAAGCGCTAAGAAACCTAAAGCTAGCCATGGTAATTTCAATTCAATTGCTACTTCACTCACTTTTGTTTCCAGTTTTTCTGCCCAGATGGTCAGTACAGCTCCACTGCAGGCCTTTTCTTCCAGACCCCAGAGAGCAGTGCTATTCATCTTTTCCATGATGCTGAAGGTGGGTTTTCATGTAGCAATATTTCAGCGGCTTTCTGGGAACACTGGGCTTAACGCATGTGCATAACATGTAATCCCAAATTAGCCTGTGCAGTATGCTTTTGCGGATTTTGTTCATTTAAAGGAATACTCTTTTAAACGAAAATCCAGTTTAGGAGTAATGTGTTGTTCCTGATAAGCCTGTGTGGATTGCACAGGCTAATCCGGAATGACACTTTACACACATGCATTAAGCCCTGTTTTTCCAGAATAAGGCTTATTTCATCACACTTGCTAATACTGTACCACATGTATTAGTTTCTGGTGCTCTTGGCTTTATGGATTATGGATATCAAGGGATATCTAGACTGATGAGACTGATGAATACTGAAATAGTGTTTTTTTATTAATTTAAAAAAATATAATAAAGCCTTTCTCTTAGAAAATAAAGTCGGCTTTCCGAGCCGTTGAACACAGAAAAACTGTTTTTTCCTCCTCCACCTACATCCTGCTGACACTGATCCTACAGGACTCGTGTTTTTCATGTTTCACCTATGGAACCTGTTTCCCCAGTGCTGTAATGGTCTGTTCATATCCAGCAAGCTCATCATTACCATTGGAGCCTTGCTCTTGGAAAACGTGCATAGAGTAGTGTGTAACCTGCATAGAGTAGTGTGTAACCTGCATAGAGTAGTGTTTAAAGAGTCATAGGGTAGTGTGTAAAGAGTCATAGAGTAGTGTGTAAAGAGTCATAGAGTAGTGTGTAAAGAGTCATAGGATAGTGTGTAAAGAGTCATAGGGTAGTGTGTAAAGAGTCATAGGGTAGTGTGTATAGTCATTTAGTAGTGTGTAAAGAGTCATAGGGTAGTGTGTATAGTCATTTAGTAGTGTGTAAACTGCATAGAGTAGTGTGTAAAGAGTCATTTAGTAGTGTGTAAAGAGTCATTTAGTAGTGTGTAAAGAGTCATTTAGTAGTGTGTAAAGAGTCATTAGTAGTGTGTAAAGAGTCATTTAGTAGTGTGTAAAGAGTCATTTAGTAGTGTGTAAACTGCATAGAGTAGTGTGTATAGAGTCATTCCAGATAAGCCTGTGCAGTTCTAACAAGCTTAATAGAGATGACACTTTCAGCTTAAATGGGATGTTTTGTTAAAAGGTCTTTTCTAAACCACAATCCAGTTAACATGGCAACTGTCATCCCTGATTAGCCTGTGAGGACTGACTGTTTATGCACATGCTTTAAGCCCTGTTTTTTAGGGCAATTTTTATGCTCAATTTTGGGGGGAGCATATAGTCGCTGCTTCGTCTGTCCGTGTGTGTGTCCGTCCTTGCACTTTTTGTCCGGGTTATTTCTCAGCAACTAATAACCGGAATTCAATGAAACTTTATGGGAAGCTTCACTTTCAAGAGGAGATGTGCATATTATCAGCGGTTTCTGGTCGGATGATTTTTCACAGAGTTATGGCCCTTTAAAAATTAATTTTCTTTAAAAAAAAATCTTGTCCCCCCAACTACTGTGCCCTCAAGACGTTTCCTTTTATCTGAATATATAGTGCAATATTGTGACAAAAAAAACTTTTGGGAGCATCACCCGTCTCCGACGGTTTCTTGTTAACAATTAAATTCAAAATATACATATTTCTGTCTCCAGGTACATACAGATTAGAGACATTGGGCCTGTTCACGGTGGTGTTCTTTGTCCTTGCCGTGTGGACTTACGGACTCTCCATTCCCAGTGGTCTGTTCATTCCTAGCCTGCTCTTGGGGGCAGCCTGGGGGAGGCTGTTTGGACGCAGTCTTCAGCTTATCTTCCCTCATGCAGTAAGGCATATATAACATGATTTATTACATGAGTTTTATTTACCTCATTGTTATTATACCCGCTTGTTTCCAAGTAGATTTATATACTTGGTCTTCTATTTTTTAAAGTGCAACATGTGATCATGCATACATAACTTCATAGGATATGAAGTTTTTATTGTTTGTTTTTTATGCCCTCCCCCCCCCCCCCCCCCCATATATAGGGTGGCATATAGCAGTTGAACAGTCAGTCTGTGCGTCCGTTCGAAAACTTTAACATTGGCCATAATTTTTGCAACATAATTTTTGCAACATTGAAGATAGCAACTTGTCATGCATGTGTATATGATGGAGCTGCACATTTTGAGTGGTGAAAAGTCAAGGTCAAGGTCATCCTTCAAGGTCAAAGGTAAAAAAATAAATCCAAGGGAAGAAACAATATTTAAAGTAGATAATTTCTATTTTATATCATTTAGCAGGTACAGATCATTTTCACAAGGGAAGTAATATTTTTTAAAGGGATATAATCCACACACACAAAATCATTCAAAGCGGCGCAGTAGGGGGCATTGTGTTTCTGAACAAACACATCTCTTGTTATTGTGCTAGATTAAACAATAAAATAGTTATGCCACTTCTAATTATTTTATGGTTTAAACTTAAGGTTACACACTGTGGGTTATTGACAAGCTATAGTAATTACGGTAGAGGCTGTATGTATTTGTGACATTTTGGGATTGGATCATTACATTTTCGTGTTCTTGTTTGGTTCATAACTTTATTGTGCATGATGGGATTTTAAAAAGGTATTGGGTACAAATGATTCTTAGATCAAGCTGATGTGCTGCATGCATGAACGATATGTCTAGCCTTAAGGTAATGGCCAGTTGGTGACACTGACTTTCTGCCTGGGTCACTTGAAGGTCAAGGTCACAGTAACTTAAGCTGCATTCATCAACTATGTGATTCACTTTAAGGTCAAGGTCACAGTGCCGCTGATGTGCTGCTTGCATTCACTTTGTCAATCACTTAAAGGTCAAGGTCACAGTGCCGCTGATGTGCTGCTTGCATTAACTTCGTCATTCACTTAAAGGTCGAAGTCACAATGCCGCTGATGTGCTGCATTCATCAACTATGTCATTCACTTAAAGGTCAAGGTCACAGTGCCACTGATGTGCTGCTTGCAACAACTTTGTGATTCACTTAAAGGTCAAGGTCACAGTTCCACTGATGTGCTGCTTGCATTAACTTTGTCATGCACTTAAAGGTCAAGGTCACAGTGCCGCTGATGTGCTGCTTGCAACAACTTTTTGATTCACTTAAAGGTCAAGGACACAGTTACACTTGTGTGCACAAGTGTGTACATATTCTGTACAGGGGTATAATGAATGGAGTTGTATATTTCTTGCTCAGAACTTCATTGTGCTTGATTTTCAATAAATACCAAAAATAATTTTGTGTAGAGATGCTGTCTCAAACAAGTGTTCCGCGGTCGGAGACATATGCATCCCCCAACCACCTTGACCTTTGACCTAGTGACCTGAAAATCAAGGGGTCATCTGCCCGTCATAATCAATGTACCTATGAAGTTTCATGGTCCTAGACCTAAGCGTTCTTGAGTTATCATCCGGAAACCATTTGGTAGACGGACCGACCGACAGACCGACATGTGCAAAACAATATACCCCCTCTTCTTCAAAGGGGGGCATACAAATGTAACTATACATAAGTTCTGCCAGCCCACTTTTATTTTTAGTGTCTACTCACCTTTAGCAGGAAAATTTAAAGTTCAAAATTTCAACAAAAATTGTTCTTTGTCTATAGATCAGCAAGTATTTCTCATGCATTTGGAGCAACAGTAAATGTGCTAGTTGTTTAGCAAAATCACAAGATTGAATTTTGTTTACTAGCCTGATGAATATAAACTAAGCAAATCAAATATGCTGTGAACTTAAATTAATAATGTTAATTTACCTGTAATCATTTTAGTATAAATTTATTCTTTATGCATTTAAATACTGGTATCTATATTTGGTTAACTGCTTCCACTATTTTAACACAGGTTAACTAGTAGATATTTATCACTGCATATACATTTATCATTATAATGGATGCAATAATATGATAATTTGCTGAAAAAACACGGTAAGTAGTGCTTTATTTCAAATAACTTTTTAAAATTATTTTTCTTAAGAATTTCACATAGTGCATAAAAGACAGATTTTAATGCTGCTTATGGCAATGTGAAATACATCGGAATTACTTTATTGAATAAGCCTGTGTTCTTTTTAAAACATTCCGTATATACTGCATTAATTGTACACGGTTTTGCTTCACGCAACATGAAATTTTGTCAACGATTTCAGACGTATTCAAAGATTTATTCTTATACCTTAAAATATAGACATAAACTGCAAGAAAAACTGTCTTTTATGCGCTAAAGATTTTTGCAGATGTATTTCAATTACTTCATTTTACACCCTGGCTCCTAGCTCTTCTAATACAAATAAAATCAATTTATGAGTTATCTTTCTTTGATTAGCACTATGACAGAGGAATTTTGTAACTATCAGGAATATTTACAGATGTTAATGTTCACAAACCTGTTTGTAACTATGTTTTAAGGCCATGTCCCACTGCCTTAGCTTAATATTAAACATGCTGTTGAGCTGAGATGCTTTAATATTTTTTTAACAAAAAATAAAAATAACAATATGTTTAATCAATCCTCATCCCATACCATCAGACTTTACTATTACTGTATTTGATAGATCCGCATCCCATACCATCAAACTATACTATTACTGTATTTGATAGATCCGCATCCCATACCATCAAACTATACTATTAATGTATTTGATAGCATTGGTATGCAATGTTAAGAATGTTTGTGTCCATGTACTCATGTTGTCATGTTATAATAATTCAGAGTTATTCTTAAATAAACATGGACCTGTTGAAAAGTGAAGTTTTTGTAAACACATGGGGGTATGGTATTTTCCTCCCCTAATTTGTTACCATTATCACACGGATTGTGTGAATTTTAGAATATCTTCTGTGACTAACATAGTATGAGCTTTGTTCTGGAAAAAATTTGGCTTTATGCATGTGCCTTTTAAAAGTGTCGTCGCAGATTAGCCTTTGAAATGTGCACAGGCTAATCAGGGACAAACTTTTCCGGCTAAACTGGATAATTGTGTAGAAGAAACGTCCTTTAAACGAAAAATTCCAATACAAAAAAAACAAGTGTTGTCCCAAATCAGCCTCTGCCGACTCCACAGGCTAACCTGGGAGGACACTTTATGCACATGCATGAAGCCTATAGGTTTCCCAGAATGAGGCAAATTTTTCTTCCTTTCTGCTGTAGGTGTGGCTAGATTCTGGAAAGTATGCATTGATAGGAGCTGCAGCACAGCTAGGTATGAACTGCAGTGGTCAGCTGCGCTCAGCGAAATCAGGGCATTAATGCATGAGCGTAAATTGTCGTCACAAATTAGCCTATTCAGATCGGATAGGATAATCAGGGACCCCAGTTTCCGCATTTACAGGATTTTCTCTAAGAAGAGGCTTCTTTACTTACAAAATACCATAAAAGCAGGATTTGTTGTCTGTAAAACTGCACAGGCTTATCTGGTACAACACATTGCAGTCATGCATGAAGTCCCATTTTCTCAAAGAAGCTCAGTGGTACAGGCCCGGGGGGAGCATCTAAAGTATAGATATGGGTATTGAAATCAGAAATTTGCTTGTATATAAATGCATATAGATTTGAAAGTATCAGTATCGAAATGGATATGATAAATGTCATTCTTGTATATAAATGGGTAGCAACAAGTAAATTTCAGTACTGGGAAAGATAATAGCAAATTCAATAAGTATACTGTTTTGATATGAAAGAGATTAAAATTCTAGTATGAAATGTGTCCACTTAATCAAATTCTAGTATTTAAATGGGTCCAGTTGATCAAACTTCTTGTATTGTATTGAAATGAGTCCACTTTCTCAATGGTATCGTATACAAATGGGTATGCTTTTTCAAAAATCTTGTATCAAAATAGGTCTACTTTATCAGAGTTCCGGTATAAAAATGGGTCACATTTCGGAAGTCTAGCGGGACACCCCTACCCTAAAATTTGAGAAGTTACACACCTGCATCTATTGGCTTTCATCTAGAACAGTTACAGTTTATTTACAGCTATGCGGTAAATCTGTATCTGTATATGTGTGGTACTCGAAACTAGCTCACTTATGAGCAAAACTTATTGAGGGTGTGGTGTGTGTTTTTGATGTTAAACTGTTAATAGCACGATTTAATAAGAACACTTTTGAATTGATCACTTTTTGTACAAGTCACTACACTGTCTGGCAACGAGTTCCAGTCCCGAATAGTATGCGGAATAAAAGAGTATTCATAAATGTCAGTGTTACTTGTTGCCAGTTTGATAGGATTTAGGATTAGAGTTACGTTGTGAGCGTTTGTTGACTTCTAGAAGATTGTCAGCGGGGACGGCCACCAGGTCGTAGATGATCTTGTGGGAGAAGACCAATCGTTGGTCTCTACGTCGGTCCTTCAATGGTTGCCATTTCAGTTCTTCGAGCATTTCTGTTATGCTGATCTTGCTTTTGTAGTTGTTACAGACAAAACGGGCTGCACGCCGTTGTACTCCTTCCAGTTTATCAATGTCTTTTTGAAGATATGGATCCCACACAATAATTGCATAGTCCAAAATTGAACGTACTAGTGATATGTATGCCTGCCAGGGGCGTAGCCAGACATAAAGGAATGTTACGCACAAATGAGGGACGGTGTGGGAGGGGGTGACCTCCTCCCGCTTATGGGGGTTCGGGGGCCTTCCTCGAGAGACTTTTAAAATCATAACTTAAATGGTAGGCGCTGAGATGTATTTGAAGGAATTACTGACCACTTAATATTACATCCTGTAATTTATCTGAAAAAAGCTTTCACTTGTTGTGACAGTCAGACCAAGAAGTCATAAGACGTAATAAATTAATAATGATAATAGTATGTTCAAACTTTATTTCTTCTATTTGACTTTATTGTTTAATTTATCAAATGATAAACATTATATGTCATTGTCATTTAGCTTGGCTTGTGTATAAATCTACCAGTTCAATTGTCATGAAAGATAAGTGCCAAACGCCATTTCATTTTTTGTGCAAATAGGTCAACATCTCCAGTTGCATTCAGTTCCCTATCCCTGTGAACGTTCATGAGATCAATTCCAGACATGCTTTCAGTAGTCATAGTTGACTTCAAGTAGGTTTTAAGGCGTCTCATGGTAATGAACGAGCGTTCTTCTGAAGCAGTTGATACTGGCATCGCAAGCAACAGGTGGAAGCACCTAGCAATATTCGGATACAAGTCTTCCGATAGAGCGAGCAGCGTGATTTCCGGAAAAGGCGTAGATAAAATCTGTGTCTGTTCACAGCGGAATTTTCAACGCTGACATCCTCTATGAAATGTTTCCATGTTAACTCCAAGGTCCGCCTGTGCTGCCTAAGAAGATTGCATTTGTTCGTTGATCATTGAGGTTTTGGGCACGATCTGGTAATAGGTACTATATGGCATATCTTTCATTTCCTTGTAAAAGCCGTTGTTGAAGCTCTGCACGTAAATGGTCCGCAAATGGTAAATACATATTATTGACCCTCCAGTAGTCAAATGCGGTAGCAGCCGCTGCATTAGGGCGGTTCTGCTGTCGCCCTTCGCGTGGAAATGTAGGTTCAACATCAACGGAGCTTGCCATGTCAACGGCTTTTTTAAACAATGCCTGCCATAAAAGGGGATCGATGCGTTCTGTCTCGACCTGTGTTTTACGACCTCAGCTTCAATTGCAGCTTGCAGAAGATTGCATGCAGTAGCCTGAAGTAGTTTTGAGAGCGACACACACGCAGACAGAACATGCTCTACAACCACCAGTATAATAATGAAACTAAACTGTGTAATAGCTGCTTTAAAATCGCCAGCCTTTGCATCATTGCTTTGGGCTTTACCTTCAAGTGTGCACACAACTGTTTCAAATGAAGCCTCAAATGTGAAAAGGGCATCGGCTCTGGCCGCCAACCGGGTCTCGCACAAAGTTTTGAGTTTGGTCCTCCTGTTCATCTCAACCCAATCCTCATCACTATTGCTAAGGAATTCTTGAAACCGAAATAACCTCTTGGCTGAGTACTGAAAACAAAATGCTATTTCCTGGACGGTCGATATCATGTTTCTTGCACAGGGCTCTTTGGACGCGTGAATAATAGCAAGATTCAAGGAATGCGCTTTGCAATGTGTATAAAGTGCTCTTGGAGCTTCTTGTTGAATGCGGGCTTTGACACCGCGATGACAACTAGACATGTATGTGGCCCCGTCGTACCATTGGCCTCTCATCACTTCAGATTCAAATGACTCAAATAAGTCTCGTAAATTATTGCTTTGATTTGTCAGATTTGTGGAGATCTTTCATTATCATGGCCATTAAGGTTAACCTCTTAAGGCCAAAGCCGTACACTTTTAAGCCTTTTTTGCCATGTTTACATTTTTATTTTTCTAAATGATGTTACGCACGTGCGTAAGTGCGTATCGCTGGCTACGCCCCTGCCCTGCCCTTTGAAGTTTTTGTTGCTGTGTCTTAAATTTCTCCTGATGAATCCAAGAATACTGCTTGCTCTGTTACAGACTTTATTAACATGTGTTGACCACTTTAAGTTTTCACTGATCTGGACTCCTAGAAATGTATCTTCAACTTTTTAAAAAATGGCTGTTCAGAGAATAGTTAAATGTTGATGGTACACGTTGTCTATGCATTGTCATGAGATAACACTTTGTTTCGTTAAACCTCATTCCCCAGTTTTTTTACCATTTTTCAAGTGAATGCAAGTCCTTTTGTAGGTTGATATGATCTTCAAAAGAGTTTATTGGTCGATACAAAAGACAATCGTCTGCGAAGAGACGTACTTGTGATGTTACACTTGTTGGGAGGTCATTGATATGGCACAAAAATAGTAGAGGACCGAGCACTGTACCCTGGGGCACTCCTGAGTCTACTGTGCATGTAGAAGAGGATTCACCTTCAACAATAACTTTTTGGCTTCTTTCCATTAAGAACGATTGTAGTTCAACAATTTATATTACCTTCTTCTGAGTTAGGGGTTATCTGAATATTAAAACACTATAAATCCAAACAAGGAAGAAAAATATAATAAACAATCTTTTATCTTGCTTAAAATTAAACCTAATGCTCGTATCTGTCAAGTGTTACAGTGATTTCCCTTGACAGGAAGAAGCCAGAGTTGCTGCCCATTTCTTCTAAAAATAGATACTGACAAATTGATTAATATTGTCTTTTTACCTAATTTTCAAGTGTACATATTACCAATCATTAAAAAATTAAGTAATTTATTTCCTAAATGTTATTGAATTGATTTTATTCCTATTCTATGTGAGTATAATTTCCTGAAGAATAAAATGATGGAAACATACTTCTGCTTTAAATAACCGTAATGTAAACTGTGTACTGAAATAAGAAGGTAATATAAAGTGTTGAACTACTATGTATATAGTAACTCTGGTTTCACTACAGTCACGAATAAATCTTTCGCCTTTTACTAAAGATTTCCGTGCAGTGGAACAATCAATGAGTCTATAGACTTATTTCTGCAGTCCCATCTCTATGGGATATTATGAAGTACATAGAGGATATTTGTTTAATTCGGTGGATTATCGATTTTAATTCACGAATGATCATAGAAAATATATATTTTATATGATCACGAGTGAATTAAATCGATAATCCACCGAACCCAACAAATTTTCTTTTTATTTAATGCCTTTTTTCACAGTTTATATACATTGTTAAAGAGTTTAGCTAAAGAATTTTGCTGGGAAAATGACGTCATTTCGTCAAAAAAATGACGTCATTTACCATAAACAGTGAAAATTATCGATAATTTTCACTGATAATTTTCATTGTTTGAAACAGTGAAATTATCAGTTTTAATTCACTGATATTTCTCTATAAACCACAGGAAAGCATAAAATAAATGTATATAATGTAAATGAAAGAATTATGCACGCATTCATCCAAACATTCGCTTATGAATTGATTTGATGTCTTATTATAACGTATATATATTTATAAACAAAATCAATATTATAACAAATGATAAAACAAAACCTCCATAAAAGTTTTATTTAATAAATATCAATTGAAACATTATTTTTCCCCAAATGTGTGGGGGTATATACCGGTAGTTCTTTAATTCTATGTCATTGACATCAGTCCATATGTCTGTATCAGTGCATGTGTCTGTATCAGTCCATATGTCCTGACCAGTCCATGTGTCTGTACCAGTCCATGTGTCTGTATCAGTCCATGTGTCTGTATCAGTCTACATGTCTGTATAAGTCCATGTGTTTGTATCAGTCTGTGTCTGTATCAGTCCATATGTCCGTATCAGTTCATGTGTCTATATCAATTCATATGTCTGTATCAGTTCATGTGTCTGTATCAGTCCATGTGTCTGTATTAGTCCATGTGTCTGTATCAGTCCATATGTCTGTATTAGTCCAGGTGTCTGTATTAGGCCACGTGTCTATATCATTCCATATGTCTGTATCAGTCCATGTGTCTGTATCCATCCATGTGTCTGTATCAGTCCATGTGTCTGTATCAGTCCATGTGTGTATTAGTCCATATGTCTATCAGTCCGTGTGTATGTATCAGTCCATATGTCTATATCAGTTCATATGTCTGTACCAGTCCATGTGTCTGTATCAGTCCATGTGTCTGTATCAGTCCATGTGTCTGTATCAGTCCATGTGTGTATTAGTCCATATGTCTATCAGTCCATGTGTATGTATCAGTTCATATGTCTGTATCAGTCCATGTGTCTGTATCAGTCCATATGTTTGTATCAGTCCATGTGTTTGTATTAGTCCAGGTGTCTGTATCAGTCCATGTGTCTGTATCAGTCCATGTGTCTGTATCAGTACATGTGCTTGTATCAGTCCATGTGTCTGTATAAGTCCAGGTGTCTGTATCAGTCCAGGTGTCTGTATCAGTCCAGGTGTCTGTATCAGTCCAGGTGTCTGTATCAGTCCATGTGTCTGTATCAGTCCAGGTGTCTGTATTAGTCCAGGTGTCTGTATCAGTCCATATGTCTGTATTAGTCCAGGTGTCTGTATCAGTCCAGGTGTCTGTATCAGTCCAGGTGTCTGTATCAGTCCATGTGTCTGTATCAGTCCAGGTGTCTGTATCAGTCCAGGTGTCTGTATCAGTCCATGTGTCTGTATCAGTCCAGGTGTCTGTATCAGTCCAGGTGCCTGTATTAGTCCAGGTGTCTGTATCAGTCCAGGTGTCTGCATCAGTCCAGGTGCCTGTATTAGTCCAGGTGTCTGTATCAGTCCAGGTGTCTGTATCAGTCCATGTGTCTGTATCAGTCCAGGTGTCTGTATCAGTCCAGGTGTCTGTATCAGTCCAGGTGTCTGTATCAGTCCAGGTGTCTGTATCAGTCCATGTGTCTGCATCAGTCCAGGTGTCTGTATCAGTCCTGGTGTCTGTATTAGTCCAGGTGTCTGTATCAGTCCAGGTGTCTGTATTAGTCCAGGTGTCTGTATCAGTCCAGGTGTCTGTATCAGTCCAGGTGTCTGTATCAGTCCAGGTGTCTGTATCAGTCCATGTGTCTGCATCAGTCCAGGTGTCTGTATCAGTCCTGGTGTCTGTATTAGTCCAGGTGTCTGTATCAGTCCAGGTGTCTGTATTAGTCCAGGTGTCTGTATCAGTCCAGGTGTCTGTATCAGTCCAGGTGTCTGTATCAGTCCAGATGTCTGTACCAGTCCAGTTGTCTGTATCAGTCCATGTGTCTGTATCAGTCCAGGTGCCTGTATTAGTCCAGGTGTCTGTATCAGTCCATGTGTCTGTATCAGTCATGGTGCCTTTATTAGTCCAGGTGTCTGTATCAGTCCAGGTGTCTGTATCAGTCCATGTGTCTGTATCAGTCCATGCGTCTGTATCAGTCCATGTGTCTGTTAACCCTTTCCCTCTCAAAAGAAAAATGAAAAGGACTATATGAAAACACCTTTAAGCCAGAACAGCCTGCGAGTAACTCGCAGTCTGTTCATGTTTTATGCTGTTTGCTGCTCATCAGTATCTAAGAATTGGATATGAAGCCCTTAAGACTTGAATATAGTAAGAAAGGTCTTTAATTAAATTAAATTGTCGTCCCAAATAAGCTTATTTAGATCGGATAGGATAATAAGGGACAACAGTTTCCGCATAAACAGGATTTTCTCTTAGAAGAGGCTTCTTTACTTACAAAATACCATAAAAGCAGAATTTGTTGTCTGTAAAACTGCACAGGCTTATCTGGTACAACACATTGCACGCATGCATTCAGCTGTTTAAGCCCCATTTTCTCAGAGAGAAGCTCAGTTTTACATGCACGTACACTCACTTACACATGCATCTGTTAGCTTCCATCTGGAACATTTACAGTTTATTTACGGCTATGCGGTAAATGAGTTAGGAGCTACTGAATATTAAAACACTTTAAAGACAAACAAGGAACAAAAATATATTATAAAGTCTGTATCTTGCTTTTAAATAAAATCGCATTCTCGTATCTGTCAAGTGTTACAGTGATTTCCCTTGACAGGATTACAATGTGTAAGAATATAATATGCATGAAAGAACATAGGTATTTTAGTATACCCACAATCGTTTATAAATTGGAATGATGTATTATATATACAAAAATTATGTTTAACAAAAACATTCGCCAATATTATAACAAAAATATAATACAAAAACTCCATTTATTTTACAAATATCAAATGATCAGTAAACATTATTTTGTCCCGAATGTGTGGGGCTATATACCGGTAGTTCTTTAGATCTTGGTCATTGACATCAGTCCATGTGTCTGTATCAGTCCAGGTGTCTGTATCAGTCCAGGTGTCTGTATTAGTCCAGGTGCCTGTATTAGTCCAGGTGTCTGTATTAGTCCAGGTGTCTGTATCAGTCCAGGTGTCTGTATCAGTCCAGGTGCCTGTATTAGTCCAGGTGTCTGTATCAGTCCATGTGTCTGTATTAGTCCAATTGTCTGTATCAGTCCATGTGTCTGTACCAGTCCATGTGTCTGTATCAGTCCAGGTGTATGTTAACCCTTTCCCTCTCAGAACAAAAGTGAAAATGGCTATTGGTATACAGCTTAAAACCAGAACAGCCTATAGGTTACTCACAGCCTGTTCAGGTTTTTGCTGTTTAAGCCCTTAAAACTTGAATCTAGTATGAGAGGTCTTTCATTAAATTCAAATTTCTCAAGGACTACAAACGAGTCAAAATAAGTATCTAAGTAGTAAAGGGTTAATTAACTTAATATGCATTAAGCCCTGAATGCTGTTCAACTATCTGATCTCTCCTGCAGGAGGCTGTGTGAGGATGACCATCAGTCTCACAGTGATTATCATTGAGGCCACAGGCAACATCACGTTTGGCCTACCTGTGATGATTGTGCTCATGATTGCCAAGTGGATTGGAGACCTCTTTAACGAGGTAGGGTAAAGTCATCCTGTGCAATCCATACTCCGGAAGCGTTCTCAATATCTTCTTTTCTGCGGAAAAATACTGGTTTTCCCAACAGACAAACTTAAGTGTCTTTCAAACACACTGTTTTAAAATAGGGAGAATACAACTTTAAATTCAATAATATTGTCACAAATGTACATGGGATATCCATAAGAAGTGATACAAATTGATAAAGGCTTTGATGAAAAAGGTAACATACAATATTTAATTTGTAATTGTTTTGACCAGTAGGGGGCTTGCAAAGCTGCCAAAGAGTTGTCCTGGTCAACCATTCAATGGAATTGCAACTGAAAACCTATGTTGTGCTCTTGACACTTTCTCTTCAGGGTATCTATGACACCCACATTCACCTGCAGGGAGTTCCTATACTGGGCTGGGAACCACCACTCATGTCTTCCAATATATCTGCAAGGTAAATCTGTATTCTGTTATACAATGTTTGTCTGGTAAGCCCTGCCTGCTGTGAAGTCTGCACAGGCTATAAAGGGACAACACTTTATGCTTTTAAGGAATTTTTCATGTAAAGGAAGTCTACTAAGTATTTGAAACCACAATCCAAGATGTAATCCCTATTAGCGAGCGTGGATTGCACAGTCTAATCAGGGATGACATTTTATGCACATGCATCATGTCCCCTTTTCCCAGAGCTCATGTCATTTACTTTATATCCCACTATCAGACTACCACTGCTCTCTCTTTCTCTGCCCCCAGAGAGGTGATGAGTCACCCAGTTACAGTGATGCGTTCGCGAGAGAAGGTGGGTCGTATAGTGGACCTGCTGAAGGCAGAACCTCACAATGGCTTCCCCGTCGTGCAGGACTTTGACCCTGACAACCAGTCTATGGGTTCTGGAATAGAGGTGAGAGTCCACCTTGACTTCTGGTGCATGGTGTGTAGGGAAATGTTGTTAGGCCGCTGGGTTAAAGGGACCTTTTCACGTTTGGTAAATTGACAAAATAAAAAATAAAAATTGTTTCAGATTCGCAAATTTTCGTTGAAGTTCTTTTGGCGATTTAGAAACCTGAAAATTATAAAGTGATGCAATGCGAAACGATTGAATAAATTTGGAGAGTTCTGTTGATGTCATTATATTTTCTGTCCCTATGAGGATTGCTTATACAAAGAATAAAATACATCACTCAATGTATGAGCACGGATGGCCGAGTAGACTTATCGTAAGACTTTTACTCCAGGGGTCAGTGGTTCAAGTTGAGGGTTTCTTTTTATGCCCCCCTTCGAAGAAGAGGGGGTATATTGTTTTGCACATGTCGGTCGGTCCGTCGGTCCGTCCACCGAATGGTTTCCGGATGATAACTCAAGAACGCTTACGCCTAGAATCATGAAACTTCATAGATACATTGATCATGACTCGCAGATGAACCCTATTGATTTTCAGGTCACTAGGTCAAAGGTCAAGGTCACAGTGACTCGAACCAGTAAAATGGTTTCCGGATGATAACTCAAGAACGCTTACGCCCAGGATCATGAAACTTCATAGGCACTTTGATCATGACTTGCAGACGACCCCTATTGATTTTCAGGTCACTAGGTCAAAGGTCAAGGTCACGGTGACTCGTTTTTTCTTTAATTTTATTCTTGTGTTTTACTGGAGTTTTTAGATTCAGTTAATTCTGAAAGGTAATTATCAGAGCCTCACTCTGGGCTGATACAAATACAACATCCCTGCACAAGTAAATACAACATCCCTGCACAAGTGAATACAACATCCCTGCACAAGTAAATACAACATCCCTGCACAAGTAAATACAACATCCCTGCACAAGTAAATACAACATCCCTGCACAAGTAAATACAACATCCCTGCACAAGTAAATACAACATCCCTGCACAAGTAAATACAACATCCCTGCACAAGTAAATACAACATCCCTGCACAAGTAAACACGCTGGGCAAGAATGGATCAACAATTAGTGCTTATCCTAGTTAATCTAGATAAACGAAGTTAATGGTATGTGTGTTGTCAGGGAAAAGTCAAGTGTCAGCTATTTACACAGTGTTAACCCTTTCCCCATCAGGAGGAAAGTGAAAATGGCTTTTGCAGCCAGCATAAAACCAGAACAGCCTGCGAGGAACTTGCAGTCTGTTCAGGTTTTATGCTGTTTGCTGCTCATCATTAACTAAGGGTTGGAAATGAAGCCTTTAAAACTTCAATTTAGTAAAAAGGTGTTTAATTAAGGTCATACGAATAATAATGGTTTTGCTGTAAATTTTGTGTGAATCATGTAGTTGTACACATAAGTTGCGTAATTTAATATCAATATGTAATAGAAAACTCCTGGTCAGTTTGGACCAAAAGGATGCTGTTTATGTTCAATGATTATTTTCAGGATGTTGTTCAAACGTTTGGTACATTCCGTGGAACAATATTGCGCTCACAGCTCATTGTTCTTCTTAAACTGAAGGTATGGTGCAGTTACTTATCATGCTTCATTTAGAACCAATATGAGTCGTGTTCTGAGAAAACTAAGGAATAATGCATGTGCGTAAAGTTTTGTCCCAGATTAGCCTCTGCAATCCGCACATGCTAATCAGGGACTGACACTTTCAGCTTTTATGACATTTTTCATTGCATTGAAGTCTCTTCTTAGCAAAAATCCAATTTAGGCGGAAAGTGTCATCCCTGATTAGCCTGTGCAGACTGCACAGGCTAATCTGGGATGACACTTTACGCACATGCATTATGCCCAGTTTTCTCAGAACATGACTCCAATATCTATTCCTTAAATGGAACAAGTGTGTTATTAAGCTTTTTTTTATTTTAAAAGTTCTAGAATATTTTTTAATTGTAAAGGTTCAAAATGAGTTTTTATTTGTTTTAACTGTATTACTATATGATAAAAATAACATTTGGGCACAAAAATGGTGTAAACTGTTATTTAAGAAATTTTCTTACAGGTGTTTCTAGAAAATGCAGATATTAAGGAGAAGATGAGCCAATTAAAGGCGTCTGATTTCAGAGATGCGTATCCGAGGTTTCCACCTATTCAGGTAATCTACATTGTGAAATTAATAGATTTATAGGTGTACATTCTGAACGTAAGGTAACAGAATACTAAGCTTGTACATACAGACTGTATTTACAAAATGTTTTTGTCATTAAGAGCAGCAAGATTCAGAAAATCACCATTCATCTGTCATTGAGGGATACTTCCAAAGGGGCTTATTTTGTATGTCTTTTTACCTGATGGAACCATTTGACACCCTCCCTATTCAAGTTTTGATTGCCGTCTGTATTAAATTGTTGACCGTTGTGTTTTTCAGCAAATTCACATCTCTCCACATGAGCGAGACTTCACTATGGACCTTGAACCTTTTATGAATCCGGCCTGCTACACCATACAGGACGTGAGTGGGACACAAATATGGGCTGTGCTCTTTAAAAAGGGGTTTAATGCATGTGTGGAAAGTGTCTTCCCAGATTAGCCTGTGCAGTCTGCAGTCTGTGCAATCAGGGACGACACTTTCTGCTTTATGATATTTTTCGTTTAAAAAAGTCTCATCTTAGCAATATTCCAGCTTAGGCGGAGAGTGTAGTACCTAATTAGACCCGCTTTTCACAGAGCATAGCTCATATACAAATGCACTTAACACAGATAAACTGAGGCTTGCACAAATAGCATTTCAAGTGCTGCATTTGGTGAAATAATAATGTCCATACAAGTCTGTGTTCTGCTCATTTACAGATAATTTTGTGTGACTGAGGTAACTCCAATCATATTCAGGATATACTCCAATCATATTCAGGATATGCTTCTTATGTGACAATAATTTGAAGACATTTTCTTCATCTGGTACAACACTTTGCACACGTGTGTTAAACTGAGTTTTCCTAGAACACGGCTCAATTTAACTTTCAGTATTAGTACTTAAATATTGATCAAGCAAATATTACACGTACAAACAACTTGCTAGCCAAACATTTTGTAAATTATGGGTATTTAGTTTAGCTTACTATATATTATTTACTCTCAGTAATAGAATGTTGTATGCAAAAATCATTTAAAAAGAATCATTACTTCACAACACTGTTTACGTTATGTACAACTCACAGTAGCAGTATAACACGTATGTTAGATAAAAGTTTTGGGCCCGTCTTATCAAACTTCGTACGACATTCTTACCTTACGATGCAATTTTCGAAGCGCAATAAATATGTAACCGTCACTTTTATAATTACTTTTGTTGAAGATTTCCATTTATTTCCAAATGTAGATCTTAGATATGTTTTATATTTGAAACATACAGATCATAATCACTTATATTTTTAAATTACAAAATTCAATCGTAAGTTAACATTGTCGTACGATCTTTGATAAGACGGACCCCTGAAGATTATTGGTCATCAACAAGATCATGATGTTTATAATAGATATTCATTTTATAAAAAAATAACATATATCTTTAAAATACAACTTTTCAGAATATTTACAAAAACACTAAACTAACTTAAAAGGATTTTCAATTACATTTTATGTTAGTTAGTTAGGCTGATGTTATAAAAGTACTAGTTGTTTATTTCTGGTAATTTCATCAAAATCAGTAAAATAAAATGATCAAATATTTTTTCTCAAAGTCCTTTGTTCTATTTGTTTAACACGGCATGGGTTACTTGTTTTGTAATGATGAAAGCATAATTATTGATGTTTACACACGATTAACCGCGTCCTTACGGCATGAAAGGCATGAAATGGCAATTTCCTTCCTTGGCATGAAATACTTCAAAAGGTACTGTTTGGCTTTTTGTCAAGTCCATATATACAATATCAAAAGCATGTGGGCAAATTGGTCAAAGAGAGTGATTTTCATAATTCCTTTTGAAGTTCTCTTGATCTCTCTTTAAAGTGTTCAAGAACTTATTTGTCTCAGTAAAAGACAACTTTAATGAGATTTAATGTGATTCCAGATTCTGATTTGTCTTGGAGATGAAAGCTCTGTAAGACATTAATGACTGAGATGTCCCATATTTGAAGTATTAAAGTTCTTCTTTGAACAGATTCTGTGATGTTAAATATGATTCCTTTATAAACTCAACTTGAAAGAAGGGTGTGACTTTCTGTGCAGCACAACTATTAGATTTCTGCGTATTATTATGCTACACAAAGTTGGAGGCAATGAGCAAATGTCTTTAATCGTCTGTATCTACATCCTGAAGATTGTATTCTCAACTCCTCTGTTAACCCTTTCCTACTAAGATACTTATTTTGACGCATTTGTTGTAGCATTTGCTCAGAAAGTTAAATTTAATTAAGGACCATTCTTACTTACTAGATTCAAATTTTAAAGACTTCATTTCCAACCCTTAGATACTAATGAGCAGCAAACAGCATAAAACCTGAACATACTGCGAGTTACTGGCAGGCTGTTCTGGTTTTAAGGTGTTTGCACATAGCCATTTTCACTTATATTCTGAATTAGACAGGGTTAATGCTGGATGGATTTCATATAAATTTGCAAAGCTAATTTACTTTTTTAAGTTTGTATGTGTTGCTGATTGCAAATGAAAGAAGTTTGAGAATTTTGTCGAAACATGTGACATGGGGTTACATCTGTGACTCATGTAGGTTTTCAACTGATTTTCAACAGCAGTCATATAAATGTTGCCATAATATCTCATTATTAACTTCATCACACTGATGAATACAAATTTGTGCCTCTAAACATAGCTTAAAATTACTGTTTGGAAACATGTTTTTGCTCCCTTTGGTCAAATAGTTAGCACTGAATGGATATTTTAAAATTGTTTGTATTTATTTTACTAACAGATTTGGTTTTGTATTCTTAGATATTTTATTTGTGTGTTATCTAAAATGTGTTGCAGTGCATACACAGTTTAAGATGGGGAAAGTACTGAAGTCACCACGGATCTCTGTTTGTCCATCTGCCTGTCTTTATACACAAATATGTCTGATGAAGTATCCTTACGGTTCTCGTTGTACAACATTCAACCTTACAGCCATTGTTCCTTATTATATGAAGTTGTGCAAGACATTTATTTTAACTGACAAATTAATAAATTATAACTTGCTCATATGATACCCTTTTTTTTGGGGGGGGTGGGGGGGGGGGGTGGGGGGTTCCTGATGAAGAGGGTATTTGCCCATACTGTGACAAGCTCATTAGTACAGTTGAGAGGATCACATTAAACCCTAGTATTCTGTGTCATGTGGTGTTCTAGTGTATTGGTGTGTTATCTCTTAATATAGGAGCTTCACTGCGGGAAAACAGGGCATAATACATGTCCTTAATCCTTTACTTCTTAGATTCCTATTTTTAAGCATTTGTAGTCCCTCAGAAAGTTAAATTTTATTGAAGGCCTTTCTTACTAGATCCAAGTTTGAAAGGTTTCAGTTCCAACCCTTAGATACTGATGAGAAGCAAACAGCATTAAACCTGAAAAGACTGTGAGTTACTCGCTGGCTGTTCTGGTTTTATGCTGTTTGCACATAGCCATTTTCACTTTGCTTCTGAGAGGGAAAGGGTTAAAGTGTACAGATGCAGGCTTCACAGGCTAATCAGGGAGGACACTTTATGCACATGCATTAAGCCCCGTTATCCCAGAGCGAGGCTCAATTTGTTTTGCTTATGATGACTAGTGACATCTAATGATGTTTGTCAGTGAGAACACCTGTCCCTTATTAGAGGTGACTTTAACACTTCAATGCATCAGGAGTATCTTGCTTGATCATAAGGTGCACTGTAACATTGAACGGTGGTGCATACCATTTGAAATCTGCATAATAGTACGATAAAACAATATTTATTTAAATACATGTAACATTTCAGTGTGCGACTTTACCAAGAATATTCCGTCTGTTTCGTGCCTTGGGCTTGCGACATGTGGTGGTCATAAATTATAAAAATGAGGTAACTAAACTAAAGTATTTTTTACCCTTTGTTGTTGTTTTTATGTCCTCAAGCATATAAGCATTGCAATTTTTCCACCTGTACATACTTCAAGAAGTTTATGTTTAGAACTTCTGGTTCACATTTGTATGACCTCAATGTACAGATGATCCTACAAAAATGATTTTGTACAGAATTATGGCAGCTTTGTTTTCCTCCAACATAGAATATAATGTCCCCTGAATCTTCTGCTTTCAACTCCTCTTTAGTTGCTGGGTTCATCTGACTCAAACTTCTAATTTGTTGGGTTATATTTCCTCTTTACCTGATAAGTGAATCTTGCTTAACAGGCAAATGACCTTAATATGTAAGCGTGTAACATTGTGTATGTTGTCTGCAGGTGCTGGGTATGGTGACTAGGAAGGATCTGGCGCGGTATCGTGCCGACGTCTCACTGGCACGCGGCAAGATCAAGATACACGAGCTCCACGTGTCCAAGTGATACCATTGGTCCAGATTGATGTCTCAACTGTGATTGGAGGGTTAAACAAATTGCTGTAGTGGAGTAGATTATGATGCAATATATTAAAGCAATGAGATTCTAGTACTCTTTGACATGCAACTTGCACAAGTATATGAGCAACTGTGGAGATCGGTTTGCAACGTGATGATACACGCTGTTATTAAACAAAGGGGGTTATACAGGGATCACCATGAACGTCTGTCTGTCTCTACACAAAATGGTCCGCAGGCATCATCCTACAATTTTTAACGTACAGCGTTCAAATTGGCAAACATTTTTCCTTATGATACGAAGTTGTGCATGTTCTATTTTTATTGTTCCACGTTATAAATTACAAAATTTGTGACCCTTTTTCTACATAGGATTTTTGTACATTTTGAGTTTGCACTCTGCTTAGTTTCATTAAATCATGACCCAGAGGTCATAATTTGTGACACCGTTGGGTCAAAATATTTATAAAGACTTTCATAGCATACAATCTTTTCTAAATTTCCCAAAAGTTTAAAACTTGGTATGTAACATGGTCTTGTGGTTTCTACAAACTTGGTAAAAATAAATGCCCCTGTGGTTTAAACTGGCAACAATTTAAAAACAAGTTAAATTTTGTATTGTTATAACTTGCTACATATAACTGCATGCAGTGTCTGGGGGTACTCATCACCCCTTGACAAGTTCTAGGTTTTTATTTTTATTTTAAGGATTTAATAATATTTTGCTTTTGGAGTTTATTTAAGATATTTATATCCCGAATGAGAAAAAAAAACTTTTTGAAACTTTCTGATGTCTTAAGGTCATCACCCATTGACAAGTTCTAGGGGTTTTTTTATTTTAAGGATTTAATAATATTCTGCTTTTGGAGTTTATTTAAGATATTTATATCCCAAATGAGAAAAAAAACTTATTTGAAAAAAAAACATCCAACTTATCATATGTGCATAAAATTATTTTCTAATAATTTTATTTGACGTTCCTCATTCATATTATTTTGTTGGTAATAGATGGTGAAAATTAAATCTTGACATTAAATTTGGTTTATACAAACTGTACTCGCTGTAATATTTCAAATTTATATTGTTACAGACTTTTTACAGAGTGTTATATGTACATGGATATTATTCTTAATTATAAGACATGTTAGAGAAAATTGTTTTTGTAATATTGTGCTTTTGTGCTACCAATATATTTAACTTTTGCACCTGCCAGAATTTTATTATTTATTTTTATTATTAACAGTTATATTGTACTAGACATTTGAATGTTGACAACATTTTGTATCATTATTCTTTTCATAAATAATTCATTGTGCCATCTGGCAGTTCTATTTTGCATACGATGATTTACCTGTCGTAGAAATTTATCATCATTTGGTAATAACGGTATATTAAATTAACCCTTTATTTGGTTCAGCATGGATAATTAAACTGAGTTTGACAAATAATTGTACATCATCAACTATCATTCATATTCTACTACCCTGATATTGTTCTTTAAAATTGAAGTAAAATACCCTGTTTATTACCCAATAAACTCATATGAATCATTAATTTGAAAGATGGTTCAAAGATAAAGATCAGCATTTTATGGGAATATGTTATTGTAGTCAACGGAGCAAGAAATCAAAAACATAATTTGATTGTAAATTTAATATGAGTACTGATAAAACAGTCATGCATTTCAGAATTGTATACTTTTTCAGAACACTTTGCAAGAATTAAAATACAAATATTATAATTGAACAAAATATTACCAGAAATAGGTTTACCAGGTATAAACAAAATGCAAACAATGATTATGGGCATCTAACCAACACGAAATGAAAAACATGAATGCAATGGTCACATTCTGGTGTTTGTTTATCTTTGTGTGTCTCTATTTCATACCAATTGTTTTCAGTAAGCCACAAATACATTTTATTTTTTTTATATTGCTTAATCATGAAATATTCAATGTTTACCTGTATGTATATAATTAAATGACAGTGTTATTTTCAATTACCATGTTTGTAAAGTTGAAAATTATTTATTTGATTTTTTGGTAAATGTGTCTTGTTTGGAGACCTGCCACATCAGCAGAAGCAATCTGTTCATTTGAGTCGTGTTCTGAGAAAACTGGGCATAATGCATGGCTAATCAGTGACGACACTTTCCGCTTTTATGACATTTTTTGTTTAAATGAAGTCTCTTCTTAGCAAAAATCCAATATAGGCGGAAAATGTCGTCCCTGATTACCCGGTGCGGACTGCACAGGCTAATCTGGGATGACACTTTACACACATGCATTATGCCCAGTTTTCTCAGAACATTTGTAGCTAGCCTGGAGGAGAAGTTGTTGCTGTCTTCATACGTTTAGCCTCATTCTGTGAAAACTGGACTTAAATGAGGACTGCATAGTGGCACTTTATGCACATTTGATTTAACACTGTTTTCCCAGGGCATGAATCAGGTGTGTGTTCTGTTGATGCAAATGAGACTGTAAGGTTGAATGTGAAGACAGTTGATGTATGAAAACGTATGACGTTAAGAAAAATTGTAGTGTTTTAATTGTAGAAAAAAGTGCATGACACATACATGGCATGTATGGTATGTTTGTTAGAAATGTGCATTAAAGCTTTATTTAATTCAGACCCTGATGAAAATGTTATTTTGTTTTATATTTAGCTAATGTGGGCACCAAGTTCTCCATGATTTGCAATTTTTATCAGTTTTTGTCTTTTGTCTGGCACCATCCTTTGGCAACAATAGCTTGGCAACTATAGAATGGAATCAATAGCTTGGCAACTATAGCATGGAATCAATAGCTTGGCCACTATAGCATGGAATCAATAGCTTGGCAACTATAGCATGAAATCAATAGCTTGGCAACTGTACCATGGAATGAATAGCTTGGCAACTATAGCTTTAACAACTTCTCTGTAAGTTCTTGGCAGATTTGAAGCAAATTTGTCCAGAACAGTCCCAGATGGTCCTGTAAACAAATTTCATAATGTATCAATGGGTGTCAATAATCAATCGAGATATTGAAAGTATTCTCATCTTAAATCATTAGATTTGGGAATGTTTTCACTTAGAATCTCCTTATGTACACCTCTATGAGATACCTTCTTATAAGAGCTGCTTTGATTTGTTTTCTTAGTGTTGCTATATTTTTATGAGAAACTGTTAAAGTGTACTTGTCTGAAACCATCTCTAGATTTTGAAATAATCCAACAGAACTGTTCCTTTGGTGACCCTATGCGAAGACTGCTGCCACTTATTTTGGGACTGTTAATATATAACTTATAAGCCACATTGTGTGAAAATAGGTCTTATGCCATATTTGGCCTTCATGTTGTTTGCGTTAACTTTTACTTTGTAACAATATTTAAGTTGGTAAAAGCTACTTATTGTTATTTATAAATGAAATATCTTTTTTAGCTCATCTATTTTTTGAAAAAAATTTATGAGCTATTGTCATCACCTTGGCGTCTGCGTCGGCGTCCGGCTAAGTTTTGAGTTTAGGTCCACTTTTCTCAGAAAGTATCAATGCTATTGCATTCAAACTTGGTACACTTACTTACTATCATGAGGGGACTGGGCAGGCAAAGTTAGATAACTCTGGCGTGCATTTTGACAGAATTATGTGCCCTTTTTATACTTAGAAAATTGAAAATTTTGGTTAAGTTTTGTGTTGAGGTCCATTTGATTCCTTAAGTATCAAAGCTATTGCTTTCATACTTGCAACACTTCTTAAATATCATAAGGGGACTGTGCAGGCAAAGTAATGTAACTCTGACTGGCATTTTGACAGAATTATGTGCCCTTTTTATACTTAGAAAATTGAAAATTTGGTTAAGTTTTGTGTTTAGGTCCACTTTATTCCTACAGTATCAAAGCTATTGCTTTCATACTTGCAACACTTATTAACTATCATAAGGGGACTGTGCAGGCAAAGTTATGTAACTCTGACTGGCATTTGGACGGAATTATGGGCCCTTTATACTTAGAAAATTGAAATTTTTGTAAAGTTTTGTGTTTTGGTCCACTTTACCCCTTAACTATCATAGATATTGCTTTCATACGTGGAACACTCGCAAACTATCATAAGGGTACAATAAGGACAAGTTGCATAACTATGGTTGTCATTTTTACAGAATTATGGCCCTTTTTTGACTTAGTAACTTTGATTATATGGTAAAATTTTGTGTTTCGATCCACTTTACTTCTAAAGTATCAAGGCTATTGCTTTCAAACTTCAAATACTTTCATGCTATCATGAGGTTACTGTACCTGGCAAGTTGAATTTTACCTTGACCTTTGAATGACCTTGACTCTCAAGGTAAAATTATTAAATTTTGCTAAAAATGCCATAACTTCTTTATTTATGATTAGATTTGATTGATACTTTGACAAAACTACTCTTACCTGACATACCACAATAGACTCCACCCAAACCATCCCCCATGCCCTCCCCCCTCCCCCCCCCCCCCCCGAATCCCCCCCCCCCCGATTTTTTTTTATAAGATCCACCACCACACCCTCACACTATACTATACCCCCCCCCCCCACCCCCCCAAATTGTTTATTTTTTGAAACGGTTAAAAAACACAAATATTTATTTTATTATTTTATGTTTGAAATACCGTCCAACCATAGCACCCAAGAATAACCCCCCCCCTCCCCCCCCCCCCCGAATTCACCCCCCCCCCCCCCCCTAATTTTTTTTTTTTTTTTTTTTTTTTTTTTAAGATCATCTCACAAATGACCACCACACCCTCACACTATACTATACCCCCCCCCACCCCCCACCCCCCCGAATCCCCCCCTTAATTTTTTATTTTTTTAAGATCATCTCACAAATGACCACCACACCCTCACACTATACTATACCCCCCCCCCCCCCGAATTCCCCCCCCTAATTTTTTTTTTTTAGATCCTCTCACAAATGACCACCACACCCTCACACTATACCCCCCCCCCCCCACCCCACCTTCCCAAATTATTTTTTTTGAAACGGTTAAAAAACACAAATATTTATTTTTATTATTTTATGTTTGAAATACCGTCCAACCATCGCACCCAAGAATACCCCCCACCCCCCCCTCCCTCCCCCCCACCCCGAATTTCCCCCCCCTAATTTTTTTTTTTTTTTTTTTTTTTTAAGATCATCTCTCAAATGACCACCACACCCTCACACTATACCCCACCCCACCCTTCCCCCAATTTTTTTTTTTAAATGGTTAAAAAACACAAATATTTATTTTTATTATTTTATGTTTGAAATACCATCCGACCATCGCACCCAAGAATACCCCTACACCGCCCCCCCCCTCCCCCACCCCCGAATTCCCCCCCCTCCCCCTAATTTTTTTTTTTTTTTTTTTTTTTTTAGATCCTCTCACAAATGACCACCACACCCTCACACTATACCCCCCCCCCCCCACCCCACCTTCCCAAATTATTTTTTTTTAAACGGTTAAGAAACACAAATATTAATTTTTATTATTTTATGTTTGAAATACCGTCCAACCATCGCACCCAAGAATCCCCCCACCCCCCCTGAATTTTTTTTATTTTTTTTTCATTTTTTTTTTTGCATTTTTGGAAGATAATGTCAAAAAAGGTCCACGCCCCCACACTATACACCCCTCTTCACTCCACCCCTCCCTCCTTTGTGATTGAAAATGAGAGTCCCTTCACCTTTAAAATAAAATAGATGAGCGGTCTGCACCCGCAAGGCGGTGCTCTTGTTTTAGGTTTTCATGATGATAAGGGAAATTGTCCATAAAGTTGTCTTCTAAAGTGTTCTATTACCGGTACCTTTGATGTATGTTTTAAAATGGGTACATATTTGTTAATAACTTATGTTCACATCTATAGATAAATTAAGGTCTTAATATACTAGTAACTAGATTTCTAATTGTTAATAAATGAACAAGCATTCCAAATAATGCATTTGTTTTGTTATATTAGTGACCATGTCAAATATTTTATGGACAAGCCTTTTGTTTGCATTTATTGCCCAATCTGTATGAAACTTGGTCAGAGCATTTGTCCCAATGATAGTTTGGTTCAAATCTGGATAACAGTGGGTCAAAACTTTGAAGCTATATGCATGTCAATTTAAATAAAAACACTTACAAACCATAGAGGAAACTTAAATTGCCCAATCTTTATGAAACTTGGTCAGAAATGTGTCCCTAGGTCAATGGTCAAGGTCAAACCTAGAGGTTAAATGTCCAATTTGATGACAATATATAGCTTGTCTGTTCATTAACATCTTCATACACGAGGCAATTTTACAAAAAACTTACCAAACCATATTCACCATATTCAGACAGCATGTTGAACAAGACCTGTTTTCCTAGGTCAAAGGTTACGTTACACTTACAGGCCACTGGTAAATATGGACGTGATATAGCTTGTGAAGATGGTAATAAAACGTTAAAACTACAATCTTCAAATAACATGCCCTACTTGTTTACAGTGTTACGGTGGCGTGTTTTGCCCAAAGCCCGTCTCCCAAGCCCATTGGTCAACACAATGGGCATCTGGTTTGATTCTTTGTCATTTATACATATTATGCTCAAAAACATCTATCAAAGTATCACAAAAACTGTATTTAAAATACACTCTGTCCTCATAAAAATAACAAAAGAATGATAAAAGGGAAATCATAATTTAATGATCTTAAACACACCAGCAAGACAATTTGCAACAAATGGCATATGTACATTTATCTAATCTATATAAAAAAATTCACACTCCTAAACACAAACTGCTCATGGTGAGTAATTGTGATACCTTTACATCAGTCGTCCATCGGTCCATGTCACCATCAACGGTCCATGTCAACGTTTTCTTCAACCAACATCTCCTGAACCGCTGGGCAGCATATGAAGAAACTTCACAATAATGTTTCTTAGAGGGTCCTCTAAAAAACATTTCAAATGGTTCCAGTTCAATAAGCAAATGGGGTTTAAAGTTAAATTTGAAAAATCTCTTTTGAAACTGCATGGGCAAGAGATTAAATCTTTATCCTGTATCATCATGTCCTGGTCCTCTACAAAGTTTGTACATATCATCTCACTGTGTTAAGCATTAGCCACACCTTGGGGGTAATTTTTTTTCCTCATATGAATAGTGAAAACTTAAAAAAAAAAATGAAACCACAAGGCTCACATATTTGGTATCAGTGATGTAACATGTGTTCGTGGTCCTGTACCAAGTGTGTTCATATTATGCCTCTGGGGTCAATATAAACCTGGTGTTAACTTGTTTGCCTTACATGTATTTACTATTAAGTGACAACTTTTAAATTCTAATCTGTTACTGCAAGGCCCAGAGGTTTGGTATTTCTTATTATTTATTATCCTACCTTAGCCCAACATGCCCATGATGAGCTATCGCTATACTGTTGTCCCAGACGTATGTGTGGAATTGAAGTGATGTTTGTAAGTGCATGACATGGTGTGTGTGTGTGAGTGTGACATGGATTTTCCATCAAACAATCTAGTCAAGCGACATTTCTTAAACCACTAAGCAGGTTTTCATGAAACTTAACAGGAACGATCCTTGCATGACCCACTTTAAATCTTGTAAAATTGTGATCTGCATAATTATGTAGGTCTCCAGGGCATAAAATAGGTTTCAAATAACTTCAAGAAATATTTCTGAAACCAAAAGAAACATAGGTAAAATATTCTGTATGTAAAATCCTATACTCGTTCCACACACATTTTTTGCTCACCTGAGCACAACGTGTGCATCGTCCCGTCGTCAACATTTTGCCTTGTGAACACTCTAGAGGCCACATTTATTATCCGATCTTCATGAATTTGGTCAGAACATTTGTCCGATTGATACCTCGACTGAGTTCGAAACTGGGTCATGCTTGATCAAAAACTAGGTCACTAAAAAGAAAAACCTTGTGAACACTGTAGAAGTCACATTTGATGCCCAATCTTCATGTAACTTTGTCAAAATGTTTGTCTAAATTATATAATGGTTGAGTTCAAAAATGGTTCCCGTTTGTTGAAAAACATGGCCGCCAGTGGGCGGGGAAGTATTCCTTATATGGCTATAGAAAAACCTTGTGAACACTCTAGAAGTCACAATTTTTGGCCAATCATCATGAAACTTGTTCAGAAACATTGGTTTCATTGATGTCTCGGACGAGTTTTAAAATGGTCCAGATCGGTGAAAAAATATGGCCGCCAGGTGGCGGGGCAGTTTTCTCTTTATGTATATAGTGGAAACATGTGAACACTCTAGAAGTCACATTTTTGGTCCAATCTTCATGAAATTTGGTCAAAACATGTGTTTTCTGGATATGACGGTTGAGTTTGAAAATGGTTCGGATCGATAAAAAACATGGTTGTCAGGGGGGGGGGTCAATTCCCTTATATTTATATAGTAAAAAAACTTGTGAACACTAGAAGTCACATTTTTTGCCTTATCATCATAATTTGTTTTCTAAACATCAATTTTATAGATATCTCGGACGAGTTCGAAAATGATCATGATGGGTGGAAAAACATGGCTGCCAGGGGGTGGGGCATTTTTCTATATATGTATATAATGAAAACATGTGAACAGTCTAGTTCTGATAAGCAATAATGTTAAAGAAAGATAACCTGTACATACTTTCTAATAGTTGACTCCCATGTATAAACCTGGGACTTCCTTCATAAAATGTGGTGTACATTAAGACAGTAGTTTGCATGCCCTTAATAAACCTATTGTTTTCTATGTCATAAAATAACTGTACATGTACTAATGCACTGTAGAGCCTTATCTTTGATCTTTACTGATAAGCCAAGTTTATTCATTCTCATGGGGTAGAAACTGGCCAGGACGAAGGTGTTACTTGATTTTTTCAAAATAATATAGTGAAATAATTTGTAAAATATTCTATAAAGCAACATTAGGCACATACATATAATATTTGGCATGAAACCGCATAGATGATTGTGTACCAAGTTTGTTAAAATTAATCCACTGTAGTCAAAATTGGCCCCGCAAGTTGGGGGTTTCTATATATTTTTTCTTTACATGCATTTATTGACAATTTTAAAAATCTCTGAAATAAAGCCCAAAGGTTTGGTATTTGGTATGTAACAACATCTAAGTTTGTTTAGTTTATGCCCCAAAGATCAAAATCAGTCTCGCTCTCAGGGTTACTTTATTTCTTATATGTACATAGTCAAACAATTGTCTGAAACTAAAGCCCAGAGGTTTGGTTATTTGGCATGTATAATGGCATGCTGGTCATCTACTAAATTGTTAAAATCATGCCCATGGGGTTAAACACTAGTGCCCCTTCCTGGAGGTTACTTGTTTCTTAATATGTTTATAAAGAAAACTTTTCTTTATTTTCTCTGAAACTGCGAAGCCCACAGGTTTGGTATCCAGCATCGTATGGTGGTCCTTGTCTAAGTTTGATATTAAAAAACTAGTTTTTATTACATACAAAAGTGCTAGACATAGAATGTTTTACAAAAATATCCATATCAAGTTATATGTGTACAAGTGCATGGTTTTTGATGATAAAGTGCACTGTAATTGGAGGATATTTATATTTAACTCTAAACTCATTATACTGAGTCAGTCTCTAAATGTTGGTAAACAATACAAATATTTTGTAACCGAAGCTGTTTAGCTCATTTGCAATCTCAAGGGTCAATTAAGTTACCTTTGTTTTCAGGTAATAATATTGAGACAACATGGCAAATGCTAAGATTGTTGTGATGGAGTCAAAGATACCATTTGGTTACCCTGTAAAATTAATAGATCAGTCTTTTAAAGGGGCCTTTTCACAGATTTTGGCATGTATTGAAGTTTGTCATTAAATGCTTTACATGTAAACATTGGAACTAAAAAGCTCCAGTAAAAAAACAGCAAGAATACAATTAAAGGAAGAAAAAAAAGTAACCCTCAACTGGGCTCGAACCACTGACATCTAGAGTAAAAGTCTATCGCTTAGACCACTGGGCCATCCATACTCATACAATGAGCGTTGTTTTTTATACTTCATATAAGCAATCCTCGTAGTATCAAAAAAAATAATGACAACAACAGAACTCTCCAAATTATTCAATTGTTTGGGGTTGCAACACTTTATAATTTTCAAGTTTTTAAATCGTCAAAAGATGCATATATTGGATATTTTAGAACATGGTAAATGTTCATTATGACTGTTTCCTCACAAATATCATACATTTGTAACTACAATAAAAATTTGTGAATCTGAATCAATTTTTAGCTTACCTGTCACAAAGTGACATGGTGAGCTTATGTGACCGTGTGATGTCCGGCAGTCCGTTGTGCGTGGGTGTGTGCGTGTGTCCGTCAACAATTTGTTTGTGTAGACAGTAGAGGTCACAGTTTTCATCCAATCTTAATGAAATTTGGTCAGAATGTTTATCTTGATAAAATCTGGGTTGTGATTGTAATTGGGTCATCTGGGGTCAAAAACTAGGTCACTAGGTCAAATAATAGAGATACCTTGTGTAGACAATAGAGGGCATAGTTTTCGTCTGTACTTAATGAAATATGGTCAGAATGTTTATCTTGATAATATCTGATTTTGGATCGTATATGGGTTACTGGGGTCAAAAATTAGGTCACTGGGCCAATTCTAGTAAAATCTTGTGTAGATGAAAGAGGTCACAGTTTTCATCACGTCTTAATGAAATTGTGTCAGAATTTATTAATTAATGAAATCTGGCTTGGTATTGTATAAGGGTCTGATAGAATTTAAGTTGATGTTGCAAGATTAGTTAGGTGAGCGATTCAGGGCCATCATGGCCCTCTTGTTTTTTATTTTTGTCAATTTACCAAAACGTGTAAAGGCCCCTTTAAATTTAAATGTTTCTATTTTTAAATCTATATATAATTAACAGGAAATAATTATTGCTTAACACTTAATAGTCCGCGTGTCAGAAAAAATTAATGCTTGAACACAGAAAATAAAATTGGCGAGGTGGTGTGTCTTGCTATTTACATGAACATGGTAAATAAATTGTGCTGCTCTATGCAAAAATGAGTCTTCTGCCATATGCAGCCAGCAAAGCCTCAGACCAGCCTGCATAATTGCACAGTCCTCTCAGGAGCTACTCTGTCAGCTGTAAAGGTTCCAGGGCCACATTGGGTGGTCCTCTCAGGAGCTACTCTGTCAGCTGTAAAGGTTCCAGGGCCACATTGGGTGGTCCTCTCAGGAGCTACTCTGTCAGCTGTAAAGGTTCCAGGGCCACATTGGGTGGTCCTCTCAGGAGCTACTCTGTCAGCTGTAAAGGTTCCAGGGCCACATTGGGTGGTCCTCTCAGGAGCTACTCTGTCAGCTGTAAAGGTTCCAGGGCCACATTGGGTGGTCCTCTCAGGAGCTACTCTGTCAGCTGTAAAGGTTCCAGGGCCACATTGGGTGGTCCTCTCAGGAGCTACTCTGTCAGCTGTAAAGGTTCCAGGGCCACATTGGGTGGTCCTCTCAGGAGCTACTCTGTCAGCTGTAAAGGTTCCAGGGCCACATTGGGTGGTCCTCTCAGGAGCTACTCTGTCAGCTGTAAAGGTTCCAGGGCCACATTGGGTGATTTTCCAGTTAGGGCGGTGGTTAGTACTCAAGCTTCTCATTGGGTTCAACCCTGGCACATGTGAGCTTGGTTGGTGGTCATAACGGACAGGACACATGGGGTTACCTCCTGGTGCTTCAGCCCTCATCAACAACAAAAGACCACACCGAAATTCAATATCTTCAAGAAAAATGAAATAAATGCAAGTAGAAACTGTTATTTAAAATTCTTCCCTTTTGTGAGTTGGTTGGTACATGCTCCTGATCCTCACATGCTGGACCTGCGTGGAAGGACTTCATGAACTTCATATGGTCTCATTAGTGGACAGTGTAGCTCCTGGCCAAAGATGCGCCTGGCTTCGGATCCATTTTCGTTCAAAGAATAATCCACACACATTGAAGATGGTTTGTATTGTTCTTTATGTGAACATATAAGTGTCGTGTTCTGAGACAACTGGGCATAATGCATGTGCGTAAAGTGTCGTCACAGATAGCCTGTGCAGTCTGCACAGGCTAATCAGGGACAATACTTTCCGTTTTTATGACATTTTTCTTTTAAATGAAGTCTCTTCTTACAGAAAATCAAGTTTAGGCGGAAAGTGTCGTCCCAGATTAGCCTGTGCGGACTGCATTATGACCAATTTTCTCAGAACGCGACACATATGATCACCAGACTCTACCATATTTGTTTTGCGGCATATTCCAAAGCATTGGGGCTCAGCACCACAGAGACCACCCAATACAAGCCTCTGTGATTCAATGAGTGATTGGTCTAGAGACACCATCTTCTATCCAATCTTTGCAGCAAGAACTGCAACTTTCTTTACATAAAGTCACCGAAGATGCCATTATGTCTTATAATGTCTCGATACTCATGACCAATACCTGAAATATCGCCATAGATTACATTGGTCTTTAAAACCAGTATAACGGAATAACCAGTGCCTCATAAGATGTACTTTGTGCCATAAATTTCATTGCATTATAGTAAGCTTACCTCAGTAACATACATGCACAATGTATTTTTTTGTTTCGAACCCACTTCATATGTGAGAAGTGTGCATGGTCTGCAAAGCATTTGGCTGTATAAAACTTGGTGCCAGTAGTATTTGACCTGTGTTGTGCGAAAATAGGTATTAAGCCATATGTGGCATTCATGTAGGCTGGTGTCGAGCTATGCTGTCTGCTAATGAGACTTTGAAACTTTGCGTAAGTTATATCAGACAGGGTTGCTTAACCGTTTCCCATTCAGAAGCAAAGTGAAAATTGCTATGTGCAAAGAGCATAAAACCAGAACAGCCTGCGTGTAACTCGCAGTCCGTTCAGGTTTGATGCTTTTTGCTGCTTATCAGTATTTTAGGGCTGGAAATGAAGCCTTTCAAACTTGAAAATATTAAGAAAGGACTTACATTTAATTTGATTTTCTTAAGGACTTCAAATGCGTCAAAGTGCGCTTGTGAGTGGTAAAGGGTAAAGACCAGACAGAGCGATTTTGCTTGCTACTCTGGAGCTATGCTTGTCAAATATGGAATAAGACCCTTTTCCGCTTGTCAAATATGGAATAAGACCCATTTTTGCATGAAGTGGCTCATTACGCTCTGTTATCATTTAATGATTTCAAACATCTTTCAGTTGATCTTTTATAATGTTGTAGACCACCTAAATATCCATATATATTTAAGATATAGTCTTATTGATTTAATGGAGTCGTCTTAATTTGACAATCATGCATACTTCTAAACAAAGTAAATTTTGTTTACAATGAATTGTTCCATCTACTTACATAAGAATTTGCAAATACACATCCAATTTGAACGTTTATACTATTACTCTTTAATTGCAGAGTAATTGAAAATACCTCCCCTCTTGTTCTCAACAAGACCACTATTTTTCGAAGGCAATTGATCATTCACCGAAAGCAGTCACTCCGTTCTTGCACGACCGTGTACCTTGGTCCATTGGTACCAAAGTCTCAAATACATTATAACTTATTTGACGTTCAACTGCACATTGTGAATCGACAGGTAATTGATGGAGAGGAACCTTGATATACAGGACTTAAGGGTGTCCCATCCACTTTTAATTGCTTTGGGAAGTATTCAATTAAAGGATGGTGTAAAATGCAAGCTCAATTATTTGAACACCTGTTTCTACAATGCTTCCTGGGGTTTGGGTGCGATTGTGACCCATTAGATGCGTGTATGTATATTACACATTTTTCCTAATTCATCTTAAAATAGGAAAGTTAACAGATAATAGTACTTCAGATTACAAAAAATAAATTATTATGTAGTTTGGATCTCTAATCTTTGCAGGTCTTGGCAATCAAAAATTGCACTAAATTAACTACTGTAAAATCATTAAATTTCGTGTGGTACGAATTTTCGTGGATTTCATTGGTCCGCTGAACCATGAATTCAAGTACCAGCGATTATTTATACATTCTTAAGCCGAAATCGGTCATTTCCGTATGTCATTTCCGACATTGTCTTTTGTTGTCGGTAATCCGAGATATTTGTTTTTATGTCCCCCACTATAGTAGTGGGGGACATATTGTTTTTGCCCTGTCTGTTGGTCTGTCTGTCTGTCTGTTTGCGCCAACTTTAACATTTTGCAATAACTTTTGCAATATTGAAGATAGCAACTTGATATTTGGCATGCATATGTATCTCATGGAGCTGCACATTTTGAGTGGTGAAAGGTCAAGGTCATCCTTCAAGGTCAAAGGTCAAATATATGGGTCAAAATCGCTAATTTAATGTACACTTTTGCAGTATTTCAATCTTCAAGATAGCAACTTGATATTTGGCATGCATGTGTATCTCATGGAGCTGCACATTTTGAGTGGTGAAAGGTCAAGGTCAAGGTCATCCTTCAAGGTCAGAGGTCAAATATATGTGGCCCAAATCGCTTATTTTATGAATACTTTTGCAATATGGAAGATAGCAACTTGATATTTGGCATGCATGTGTATCTCATGGAGCTGCACATTTTGAGTGGTGAAAGGTTAAGGTCATCCTTCAAGGTCAAGTATATGGGTCAAAATTGCGCATGTAATGTCACTTCTGCAATATTGAAGCTAGCAATTTTATATTTGAAATGCATGTGTATCTCAAGGAGCTGCACATTTTGAGTGGTGAAGGGTCAAGGTCAAGATCATCCTACGAGGTCAACATCATATACGGGGACATTGTGTTTCTCAAACACATCTTGTTTGTTATAGTTACTTCACTTCAGTACGTCACATTACACTTTATCTTGACTAATTAAAATATTTCCGAATTAAAAATGGTGTTGTTATTTTCCACTCATTTGAAGTAAATTATATATGTTTAAACATAGATGTTTATGATTACTTAGTATGATAAGAACTACGATGTTAATGATTACTTAGTATGAATAACAAGTAGTGTGTTAATATAAAATATCATTTTTTACGCAGTTTTCAGATTTATCACGTATGTCAATTAGTGCCAAATAAAGTTAAAAGAGGCGAGAGAGATAACGGTTTTATTTTGGGGACCTTATTACTCAATTGTTACTACTTGGGGACCTATTGCGCTGAGAATTACAAATATTGTCAAAACAACATTGATGGCAATTAGCGAGCGGGGACCAACAAGTGTGCCACTTTATCGCTCTTATCGACAACACTTTCATGCTTCAGTGCACATTAACCTCAAGTCTTGCTGTCAACACAGATTAGCAGATAATGCTTCGTTATTACTCTGGGTTTTTAATAAAAGTGTAATTATTATGACGGTCAGTCTTCCCCGAAAATTAGAAATCCATGAAATTACATACCAACGAATTAGTTGTTTTTTATTTGAAATCCACGAAATTACGTGTCAACGAATTAGTTGTTTTTTATTAAACCACGAAATTTCATACCGACGAATTTCTATACGTTTACAGTATTAACTAAGATAAACATACAGATGCTGTAGAATTAACAAGAGATGTGTTAGTCAGAAACACTATGCCCCCTACTGCGCCGCTTTGATTTATTAATTATTTTTTTATCATTTGGCAGGTACAGATAATTATCTCCCTTTAAAGCTTATTACTTCCCTTGGATTTAGTTTTTTGACCTTTGACCTTGAAGAATGACCTTTACCTTTCACCACTCAAATAGTGCAGCTCTATGAGATAAACATGCATGCCAAATATCAAGTTGCTTTTTCAATATTGCTAAAATTATGACCAAGGTTAAAGTTTTGGGACACACACATACAATGACTGACTGACAGACAGGCCAAAAACAATATACTCCCGATCATTCGATCCGGGGGCATAATAAAAAGATTATATTAGTAATATTTAACATAATTCCTTTTGTCCAAGGCAGATTTGAGTGTGAATTTCAAATAGAAAGCAAAACGGTTATTATTGACACTTAAGATTTATTCAGTCAAAGTTGCAAATACATGACAATTAAATAGGAAATCACAGACAAGTACGCGGCCCAGTGGATCACCAATACAGATACAGTAATATGGTAACCCTTGATCAACACCACAGAATGTAATCATCAGCATTCTAGACACTGCCAAATCAACATCACAGTGAGTAGAACAACCTATAGCAAGCATGGTATTGTGTAACCCAAAGTAACAGTTTTTATTTTGATAGAAAGTGAACGAACCCCAATTATTTTTTTTAGAATAGCTTAATAACTTTTGCATCCTATTCAGTAGATACCACCGTGCCATGCTTCTCTTTCAACTAAATGAACATTTTAATTCATGAAGTTTATAATGTCTGGCCTATATTTACATGATAATTTTATCGAATATACAAATGTATAGAGAAACTGACTTGAAAAGTGTAGTGTACATTTTTTGACAGGAGCCAAAAGATTTACCAGAAAGTTATATACTATTAGTAAAAATTTCCATATTTTACTGAGGAAAATGTTAGATTGTAATTAAAATAAGAACAACATAAATCCTTCGCACACATGCCACAGTAAAATGAACAAACTGTAAGGCATTGAGAGATAAGAAATATTTAAAAGATTAAAAAAAACAACCAAGAGGTTACACTAAACTTATTTAAGAACACTTTGTTTTGTACCCTAATTATGCACACATTAATCAAAACTGGTGTCCATGAAATTTTCCAACATTTCAATGTTCATGCTTTTTATACTTAAATTAAGATTCAAGACATTTTAATTGTAAAACTATTCAATTTACCATTGTAAAACATTTGCTTTCGTTAATTTATAACAGTCATTAGTGTTAAACAATTTATAAACTATGAAGTGAATTAATAAAATGACAGTTTTACTCAAAATGGAAGCAGAATCTCTTTTTATTGGCCAACCAGATTTGTTGAAATGCTTGCCAATACTGTAGTAGCACATTAAAAACAAAGTCCATCATATGTTTTTTATAAATTTTCATTGAGAACGAATAAAAACAATTTTAAAACGCACAGGCAATATTCCACATGCTGAAAACAGTGTGGTACTTTCCAAGTAAACACACACCAAGAATGGTTCCTGAGGTATTACAAATGTTGTTATTGATGATGATGATGATGCTACAATCAATATCTCTGGAGCTGTTAATGAAACTGTTGTATTAGCTTCAAACATCTATATCAGATACCACAGTTTATACAACCTCTGATATGCAATTATTTGCAGTCACAAACTGTGCAAATAAAATTTTAACCGTTAAAAAAATGAACGTAACTAATGCTTACTGTATGCCCTTGAATAACAACATTCCTTTATAATGGTAACAAGCATAAATCTGACAATTGGGTCAATATTTGATTGATTAAATGTAATAAATGATAGCTACAAAACAATCAATACATGATTTTAGTTCACTGAAACGTGACCAGTACCTTACACTGAAAAAATTATTCTCACTGAAAAGAGGTATTCTCCACGAGTTTGAATCAATATTTCTGAAAGCAATGTCGCCATAATTCTGCAATAATGCTGTTACTTGTCTTCATGGAACTGTTTATAACAAAAATACAGACAGTAGCCTAAGAAGAGACTTTCTTTAAGCATATTATAAATAAATGTCATCTCTGATCAGCCTGTATGGACTGCACAGGTTAATCTGGGACCACACTTAACACACGTGAATTCAACCGCCTGTTCACAGAGCACGGCCCATAATGTTGATATAGATTGGGATTGCTTGAATACAGCAGTGAAGAATGATGTCAACTGAGCAGGGTAGGTGAAATAACATTGTAAATCAGTAGCACCAACTTAATTACATAGAACATTTCACATTAAAGTTATATTAGATAATTAAAATATGCCTGTTATCTTTAAAAAAAACAAGTCTTTAAAATGCTTACATTTCTGTGAAAGTCATTATGGCGAACACTAAAAATACATAGGTTAGGACGTTGCTTGAAAAATGACAAGTACAAATGTTTTCATTAAAATGATAACAAGAGATTGGTGTTATGCAATGGGACAAAACACAAAAGTCCACGAATGAAAACAGCTGGAATGTTATAAATAGTAATCAATTTAATTTACATCTGCAGTGTTTCAAAATGATGAATACACCATGTTTACATACAATTACTAGTACATCAGTCTTACACCTGTTTAATAGATAAAAACAGTTTTGTTATCTACTTTGTGAGTAATCTTTGAACAAAACTTATTCAAATTTAAGCTTTGACTAGTTACCACTTATGTTATCCTGAATTAATCAATATCTTGATGAATCAGCAGTTCAGTTTTAAATAGCACTATATTTGACCAGTAAACATTACACGAACATATATTAACAACAAAGGTCTCCACTATTTTATAAATATGGCTGACATCAAACAATCACCCATATTTAACACAACTTTTAAAAGTTATTTGCCTTAAAACAGAACAACAACTAACATAAATAAATAAGATTCATTTTTGCTTCATATTATGTCTTAATATAGCAAACATCACAAGTATTTTAGTGTCTGCATGATACAAACTGTACATTGTTCTATACACTAAATCTATGAATGTTTATATTGCAACAGCTTTTGTTCTCCAAATTTAGTTTTCCCGGCCTCAAAAGTTTTTTCTCATTCAATGTTTTTTCTCTCCCTTTTTCTACCAATATATTCCAGTCCTGAAACTCGAAACAACGAAATGGAATAAATCAAACATGACTTAGCTTGCAAACAAGCTGTCATTGAAAGCACCAATATGTCCATGGTTTCACTATTGCAGAAAGTTATAATTCCTCAACATCTATTACCCCTCTTTTGCCATTCTGCTCATGCTTTTTTCAAGCCATACACAATCCATTATATGACAAGTCTGAAGGTTTGTCAAACTTCATCCCCCAAGCTGACCTTCAACCCTTAGGTCTCATACAGCACCACACGGTTCCCGTCCTTTGTAACTTCCCTTACTCAGCATCAAGTGAGCCGAGGCTTTGAACACTTTCACAACACAACAACGTCAAAGCCAACTCAAGATTGGAACTTTTTCTCACTTCCAGATGACTTGTTCGACGAATCGAGGTCATCTTTTCGCTCGATCTTCACAAGCACTTTGCCGTCGTAGACAGGCAGGTACTTGAGGTCCTCTCGTACCTCCTCATACACGGCCTCAGAGTCGAAATCATTGCTGAACGTCTTGACAAAATACCTGGTATAAACAGATCTACTGGTTAGATACTTCACACAACACTGTGATTAATTCATAATAATTATCTGAGCATACATTTAACGTATGTGTTTTTTTTAATGTAGGATATAAACATTTAAGTTCATTTTTTTGTTCAGAATTTATGCGCAATTTGCATTTAAATGACATGGTATAATAGAACAGCTAATATAACCTGAAGTTAATCCACCTTTTTCTAAAAACCCTTACTTAGGGTACATCAATCAAAACGCACGATCTTGTCAGAACTAATTATGCTGTACCTGAAGTTTCCACGCTTGCTGTGCTGCTTGAACTGTCCGAGGGTGATACATGACTGAGGGATGGTTGTCTTGTAGGGGATTGGATCCCCGCAGAAGTAGTAACCGATGGTGATCTCCTCAGGTCGACTGCATCCAGACATATTGCTGGTATTGCCACTGCCCGAGGTCCTCTTGCCAACCCTTCTCCTATAAGCAAACGCAATATTAGAACACTGCACCACCACCAGTAACACTAATAATTTATATGACTATGGTTCATGTTTATAAACTACATGAAGTCATCTTGGAAATCTATGGAGAAAATAACATCTTCAAAGCATCCTGACAGACTACACTACATGTCAATGACCATGTCTTTAGAATTAAAAGGCACAGGCAATTAACAATTTTCAAATCCTAATACTTAAGTTAAACTTTATTCACAGGGGTGTGAACCAAGAACCATCTAAGTGGAGGACAATGCCCTACCCTCCTTATGAAGTTCAGGTAAACTCTTCATTTATATATAGATCCAGCAAAGTTAACCCTTTGCATGCTGGGAAATTTGTCGTCTGCTAAAATGTTGTCAACTGAATTTCTAAAATTAGCATTTTCTCTCATTTTTTTTCAAAAAATACTATGAGAATAGCAAACAGTTTGGATCCTGATGAGACGCCACGTTCTGGATCCAAACTGTTTGCAAAGGCCTTCAAATTTCGGTTCCAGCACTTAAACAGTTAATACCCATTTGTAAAATTAATTTGACAACTAAGGGGAGGAAATCAGCTTTACGGAGGAAAATTCACATCCCGAATAACGATCATCTGCTTACAGGCAAACTTAAATGTTATTACAACAAATAATAAATAACTGTACTTAAAAACAAAAAGTTGTTCAACAATGTCATACCCAAAGCTATCGGTGGAGAGGTCAAGGTCAGCAGGCACTGTACTGGAGTACTTGCACATGTCCTGGCCTGAGCCCATGGAGATAGACATGACTGGGCGCCGGTCCTTGGCTGCCATGGGGCCTGCAGAGGATCTGAAACACACCAGGAGGGGCATGAGGAGGATATTTCAACACAGTAGAGCAAAAATCTTTTAGAAAGAACTAGCCAATTTTTTTTTCTGTAGCATGGGCCTTATAAAGGCCCCCCCCCCCCAGAGAAAAGCCCCTTCTCCAAAGAGAATTTCTTTAAAATGATGTAATATTCCCAAACTTAAAGTTTACTTTGAGCAATGTTTTCTTCTCTCATTTTTGTCCATATTTTTTCATAAAAATGGAAGGCCAGTCCATTTCTTCAAATCAAGAAAACCCTGCTTGCATCAAAAATTACTGGTGTGATCAAGCATATCATATGATACAAAGACTGATGTATGGTAACCATGACTGACACATATCCCAGTATTTACAATATTTGAAAGACAGATGTCGTCTGTGAGTATGAAGCCTCACGCTCATGCAAGGGAAGAAAACTTTAAAACCTTAATTTACACATTCACAGCTTGTAACATTTTAGACAAACCTGGGAAAAAAGTACACAATCTATCATATTGAAACAGTCAATGAGATTGCAGAGTTCAAATGTCTGTGTGACGTACTTTGTGTTGATTGGCCTGCTATTGTGTCCAGCATACAAACTCCAGCATACAGACTCCAGCATACAGATGGCGATTAAACTGGGCTTCATGCTTGTGTGTAAAGTGTCGTCCCAGATTAGCCTGTGCAGTCTGCACAGGCTTATCAGGGACAACACTTACCGTTTTTATGGAATATCTCATTTAAAGGATGTCTCCTTTACAAGAAACACCAGTTTTCAATGTCCAGTGGTACATACTTTGACTTGATGGGCCCACTGGTGTCCCCAGCGTACAGTCTCCTGTTGACCTCCTCCAGCTGTACCCGAGTGTTTGGTGGGGGCATGAGAGGCATCGAGGGGTCCTGCACGAAGGGCTGACTGGGCATCACGCCTGCGTCCCCTCCCACCCACGGCACACGACTCCCACTGTCAACAGACGCAGACCGGTTCATGCTGTGACCACTGCTGCTCTTCTTGGAACTACTGGAAGAGATAATTATTAACCTTGTATTTGAACGTCAATAAGTAATTTGTTCATTATGCATCACTCAATGAGCAATTGCTTACAAGGGCACTAAATGAGTGAGCAATTACAAGGGTTTCTTTAATCAGTGAATGCTTTTCTGTTCAGGATTGTTGTTCGTCTTGGAGTGAAACATTTATGAAACAATCGATCTATAGGTTTTAGAAATTCTGAAATAATAATTTTCCCATTTATGCACAATTAAACAAAATTAAAGCTCAAATCTGTGCCAAGATGTTTCAAGACACTTCTAGTGATGTAGCCCAAAATGCTTATCAATAAAATATGCCCCTGAATGCAGCAAACCATCAGCTATCACACTCTCACTTATTTGCCCCTCAGTTTTTGTACCCCTGAAGCTTGTGTTTACAGAATTCAGGGAGACCCCCATATGGTCGCCATCATTGTAAGAGAGGTTATTATGTCCAAATCTTGATGTTATTATGTGCAAATCTTGATGTTATTATTTCAAAATCTTGATGTTAGTGGAACTTTCACACAGCCATGGTATTTCTGGCAAGCTTGTATTTCTGCTGGATTGCAGTTACCAGGATTATATCCAAATCCTATTGAAAAATTGTATCTCTTATAATGGAGCAAGTCTTTTTAATTTGTAAAGGAAAAAAAGTTCATTTGGGCTGTGTTCTGTGAAAATGGGGTTAAATGAATGTGTGTTAAGTGCCGTCCCAGATTAGCCTGTGCAGTCCACACAGGCTAATCAGGGATGACACTTTCCACTTTTATAATTTTTTGTTTACAGAAAGTGTCTTCTTGGCAAAAATCCAAACTAGTCAGAAAGTGTCGTCCCTGATTAGCCTGTGCAGACTGCACACTTTACGCAAATCCATAATGCCCAGTTTTCTTGCAACTCGACTCGTTTGATGAGATCTTAATGATCATCGGAGCCTTTTATGGGAAAACAGGGTTTAATGCATGTGCGCACAGTGCGGTAATGTACCTAAACTGTAGCACAGTGCGTTAATGTACCTAAACTGTAGCACAGTGCGGTAATGTACCTAAACTGTAGCACAGTGCGGTAATGTACCTAAACTGTAGCACAGTGCGTTAATGTAGCTATACTGAAATTTGCTTAGAAGAGATTTCCTTTGAACAAATAATACCACATGCAGAAAGCAACATTCCTGAATGGCCTGTGCAGACTGCACAAGCTATTCTAGTACAACAATTCACACAGATGCATTAGACCCCATTTTTCCACAGCAAAACTCACGTTCATTTAGGCAGGAGTCTTAATTGAGATTGTATCTCACAGAGAGTGCCTGCTGCTTCCAAAATTAGACATTCATTAAGACATTATCCCCGGCATAACTGGCAGCCTAAGGACCATTATTATCTGCACATCAGCTTACTGGTATCAGATACTGTAATCTAATGGCTTTATTGGATTCCTCTATTGGGCTGCAGGCAGGCAGAACAGTGGAAATAAACAACCCGAGCCAACCATTCCACAAAAAGTCTTTCTTTTGATCATTTTCAAATCATATGTTCATCTTACATGAAAATATCTGATGATCATCATGTAGGCAATTAATGTATCAGGGAGGTAAATATCACTGAGTTCTTTTTAAAGAAATTCAGTAATAATATTTACGTTACAAAAACTACTAAAAGCTTCCTTTGGGGATTTATGTTAGGAGAATTCAATTAATGGAAATGATCTAATATATATATATATGTATATAATTTTTATCTAACAACTTCAAAGAAATAATAAGTCAAACTAATATACTTCAACAAAACAGAATGATTTACTTTAACAATAGCAAATATTACAACAGTCATTTATAAGGTGCATTTTTTTATTTGTTAACACATAATGCTGTTTGTTTAAATTAAAGTTATTGATATATGAAACATGATTATTCAGCCGCCCACTTTCCTATGAACACTCACCTGTGTTTGTAAGGTTGCTGAGGGACAGGAGTCAATGCCGACTTGTGCGACCGTTTCTGAGTGGAGCTCGTCCTGTCTGAGTCCGTGTACGCTGAACTCGTGCCACGGTTCATGTTTTCATTGTCCATGATCCACTGAAGCACCCTGAAGGCAGACAGAAAATTCATAGACATTGCTATTGAACCTTCCATTGTGTTACTATTAAATTATTTTAGCCGCGTTGTGTGAGAATAGAGTTTATGGCACATGCGGCCAGCATGACTCGGAGTCAGCCTGAACATTTGCTATTGACTGGTTAGGAGCTACCTTGTCTGCTAAAGAGGCCACGATACCTTGTGTGTGACTTCTTTTACAGACAGGGTAGTTCCTTACCAGACTGTGTGAATGTGGAGGCTGGTTTGGAGAAATGCTGACAGCCTATGGAATAATACCCATTTTTGCATGATGCTGCTCTTTTTTAAATGCAAGCATCATGTTGGAGAAATGCTGACAGCCTATGGAATAATACCCATTTTTGCATGATGCTCCTCTTTTTTAAATGCAAGCATCATGACAACAATTTATAATTTATTTATCAAGTTTCTTTAAAAGTAGTTAAACATGCGCTTATTTGATTTTGAAATCTCTTCAAACAATGACACAACACAAATTGGTTGGATAGAGACTTCTGTTGACTCTAATATCTTAAATCCAGGAATACAATTTGATCAATGTTAATCTGTTAAAAGTTTCTTTTCAACTTTGTTTGATATCTATAATACCAGCAGCTATCAGCATGTTATCTATTACAGATGATTTCACATTTTCATTAACAGGCTTGTATGATCAATAAAAACTTACTAAATTGCAGCTATCTAAACAGAATCTGGAAAGTGTCAATTCTCTCAAATTTTATATATTGAAATTAGTATTGATAAAGTAATAAATGTTTCTGAAACAATTTGAAAATCCAATCAAATATTAAATTATGATTGCCTTAAATCCAATCAAATATTAAATGATTACTGCCTTATATAGTTACTGAACGGTTTGATCTATATTCCCCACTGAGCCTGTGGTTGTAAGCTTAGGTTTAAATCCTGTTCAAGAGTTGTGCATGTCACAACTCCATTAGTAAGCACAGGATCAGACACTGCACATTCAACAGTATCACATAATAGGCTCTCCGCCTTGTATTCTTTACAGATAACATTCATCCCTGCACACTGTGCCCACTCTTGTAAATTAGATTATTCCTTTTGAAGTCTTCTCAAGTGATTGTTATCATCAAAGGTTGAAATGATTATCAACCATTTCTCACACCTCTGAGCAAGAAGTATTGATCAGGGCAAGGCTGGCCATCATAGTCAACCTGAGGGCTGATAAGCCCCTGGCTGTGTGTCTCTAACCTGGGGAAACCTTGCTCTGGGAACAACTTATTGCCTGTGTGTGAGGCGTTGTCCCAGATTAGCCTGCGCAGTCCACACAGACTTATCAGGAATGACACTTTCCATCTTCACCAGATTTAGAAGAAAACTTCTTCATTTTTTTTATGTAAGCAGAAAGTGTCCTTTTTGATATGCCTGTGCACAGACTTATGCACAGGCTAATCTGGGAGGACACTTTACGCACTTGTATTAACCCTTTGCATGCTGGGAAATTTGTCGTCTGCAAAAATGTCATCTGCTGAATTTCTAAAATTAGCATTTTCTTCGATTTTTTTCAAAGAATACTATCAGAATAGCAAACAGTTTGGATCCTGATGAGACGCCACATTTTGTGGCGTCTCATCTGGATCCAAACTGTTTGCAAAGGCCATCAAAATTTGGTTCCAGCACTGAAAGAGTTAAGCTCAGTTCTCCAAGAACAAGGCTCTGGGGAGATTATCTCCAAGCAGTGACCAAAACTGTACAAGACTTCTTTGACAGCCAGTGGTTCCCCATTAACCAGCTTTGTTATCTATCAGAAGAATCCCTTTATTCTCTTACATAATCTGCAGTCTTAAATTAATGGTGCATTGCTCAGCTGGAGTGTGAGATTCTGGATTGCGACATACAGACTAATGCATGGTTTATTTTGTTTGATCAGCAATCTAAACAGCGGCTGCCTTAATGACTCACAAAGTGTTTGAAGTTGCTTCCTTTTGAGTGGCTTCAAATATCACTAAGTTTGATGGGGAAACAATGCTCAGCGTTTTGATCCTAATATCATATTGTAGTCCATATTAATTAAATAAGTGCCTTTATCTTTTCTTTTGGCACTATGCATGGGCTTTATTATCTGAGATCAAAACAATTCATTGTACAGAAAACCAAACATTAATTATCCCCATTATTTACACAATTTTTTAGCATCAAACATCAAAGCTGAATGTTTAACAAAACATCAAAGACAAGATGTTCATTAATGAATCATAGAAGCAGAGGGAGAAAGGTTGGGATGGGGTCACAGATACAAAGTAACAAATGCTGGATCAATATCTCACAAGCATTTTCTCTGTTTCTGCAAGTGGGCCATATCATTTTGTTAAAACAAATTGAAGCCATTTATAATAAATCTTGAATAATTAAATCCATGCCTTGACAGAAAATATGGAAGCCTTCTGACTATGACACCAAAGAGATTATGGAATAATTAATACTACTAAAATATTCAATTGAATACAAAACACATTACTTCATGTTAAAAGAAGCAGATAAAAGTCAGAGATGTATCGATTTCAATATAAGGTGAACATTGAATCTTATTCCAGTTGACAAAGGTTGTAGTTGTATAAGAATTGAGGTGATAAGCAGTGTCTACTGCCCATATAAGCCTCGTTCAAGAAAAAAGGGCTAAATGCATGTGCATACTGTTGTGTGTAATCTGCACAGGCTATTCAAGGACAACACTTTCCCATTTAACTAAATTTTGATTAAAAAGAGACCCCCTTTAAATGAAAAAATATATATAAATAAGCAAGTGTCGTCCCTTAATAGCTTTTGCAGACTGCACAGGCTAATCAGGGACAGCACTTGACGCACATGCATTAAGCTCTGTTTTCCCAGACCCCGAATCCTGTTGTGACGTGTAGGCCCCATTGCCGCTAGGCCAGGCAGTGGAGTGCAGTGTTATCAGCAAGGGATCAATACACCCTGCCTCTAGTAGCCAGCTGTTCCCCTCAACTGCTTTGATGTACACACTCGCACTTGTAATCTCCCCTTTGATGTGTACTTCAAAGCATCACATTCAAATATTTATTCGGTTAAATTTCAAATCAACACACAGGCCTTAATTTTCCCCACATCATAAAAGAGAGAATTACATAGTAATGAAGAGAGGCTTTGAAGCATATAAAGCTGTTGTTAATTCTCCCAATATTGTTTTCAATGTATGCTCTGTTTGAAATACAGATTTCGCTGGCTTGTAATTTGAAGTGATCCAGTTTGACTGTCACATATTAACGTTTATTGCAGGGAAAGGTTTGAAATTACACCACCAACAAAACCCATAAAAGTAGTTTAAAAGCAAGGCAGAGATTTAAGATTAATCATCTTGAAAGTACTTTACTGCTACTAAGTTACATTTTTATTTCATACGTGTATGAACCATGACCATCTATGATAGTCATAAACTAAGATAATAAAATAATAATAATATTTTTTCCTTCATATATATATACCAAAAAATGAGACCAGTTTTTGTTAAGACTAAACTGTAAAAATTCTATATCTGCATACCTCTTAAATATAAAAATGTTTTTGAACCAAAGTACCTGATTTGTATACCTCGAGAAATAAAATTCTACCATTAAGTTATGCAAATGGAACAGAACATAAAAAAACTTCCATAATATAAATAAACTTGGTGCTTTGTTTGCATACTTGTGGGTACTTTCTGGTCTCTACAAAAGCCTTTAATTAATCACAAAATGGTTTCAAAACCCAGGCCAATTCTTGGAGAAAACTTGGCAAAACCCAGGCCAGTCACGATAGATCAGCACAAGGACTTGAAAACATATGTAGCCACATGCACCAGTGCTCGTGAAGTTTGATAACCCTTTGTATCTATAATATCTATTCTGGAGCCGCAGTAATGATCTATTGAAAGCAGAATGCAGAGAAATCTCAGGAAAGGCTCGCACTTAAGCAGCACTTGATCGACAGAGACTTCGGTTTTCCATACACCCATATTTCTCAAGTATTTGATGCCGCTTTTTATGTGCTCCTGAGTTCATTACAATCCAGCTAGGCCATATAAAACTTAAATTAACTGCCGAATTAATTATCATGCAGCCTAACATTAATCGCTATTCATGCTGAACTGCTGTCTCTGTATTCATCTAGGGCACATTAGAGCATTCCCTGTCTGTACTCATCAACTAAAAATACCCAAGTGTTCAGCTTTAAACTATAATGTTTTCAAACATAAATCTTTCAAGCCATCAGGGCCAATGAATATTCTAATTTACAGCTTCGAACTGAATTTAAAATGAAGCAAAATTTCATTTCAGCTTGTAACAATCAAATGGATTTTTCAATACTGTGCCAACATATGCAGTTTAAACTAAAGCACAACCAACAGCATCCAAATCAGAATTAGAGATGCTCACTTTATTAAGTAAACCTAACCAACATGCCACTGTATCAATATTACAAAGGATAGATTGACCCTGAGGAATACAGAAATAAAGGAACTCTGTGTTATGAACTTGAGCCTTCCTCTAGGACAATGAGGTTAAATGCATATGCATTAAGTGTTCCACATTAGCTTGTGCAGTTTGCACAGGCTAATCAGAGACTACAATTTCCACTTTTATGGTATTTTTCATTTAAAGGAAGTCTCTTTAAAACAAAAATCCACTCTAGGTACAAAGTGTCGGACCCGATTAGCCTGTGGGGACTACACAGGCTAATCTATGGTTGAAACTATACCCAAATGCATTAAGCCCAGTTTACACAGAGCAAGGCACAGAGGAACTCTGGGTAATGAACTTGCAATTCCATCAGTTCATAGGGGCTTGTGTTACCATTGAGCTATCTGAGACATTGAGGCCACACAGGGTGTTTCAGGATATTAATTTCAACCAGGCCTGCTTTAATATGGGAGTTTTATCAAAAGAAAAGATTTGAAGTTTATCAAAGTTTTGAATTAGGGAGCACTTGTAAAAAATCAATGAGAACTACAATATTTAAATTTACTGTATCAAGAGAAATTCATGTATAAAAAAGACATGAAACTGTTGAATGAAACCCATTTCAGTTCAAAATGGTGTAAAGAAATATGAAATTATTACATCTCAGACGTCTATATAATCTGAATTAGATAACAGCTAAAAGAAGCAAGATTGACATTAGTGTTAAACACAAATCAACTTTTCAACGCCAATATGGTTGAAATCAATTTTACATTGAGTGAAACCAAAATGTTGTAATTGATAGCTGAAAATGGATCAAAATCACCATGAGCAGTTTTAAGCAGATGAGTTTTAAATTTTCCATTACCATTCAATCTGATTAACACCATGTTCAAACCTATACAAGCCTCTGAGAAGATCAATTATTTCAGTATACAGCAAATTGTGCATGATAAAAGATGAAAGGGGCCCAAGATCTTGCCTATTAATGAGGCAACCCTTTGATGAGAAGCCTCCCATTTTCATGTTTCAAAGCCCAATCCCACCTCAAAGCTGCCTTGTGTTTTTTCAGGGTGTTTTATGCCAACAGCACCTCATCCCGGCTCAAGCTCTCAGCTTGAGATCTCACAGAGTCATATGCTGCATTCGAAAAAAGCTTTTTGATGTTTTGTCTGTAAATATCATCTAAAGGGACACAGCCTCTAATGTTTGAGCTGTTTCTTACATCTTCAAGCTTAAAACCTGGACTGCCTGTGTAATTATCTCCCTGAAGTTGCAGACTCTAATTGCAAAAACACTGCCAGTCTAACATTCACAAAAGAATTGCCAATAAAATTATTTTGTTAGCAATTTAATCTGCTTCATGAAGACCTAATAGATTGTAACTGATAACTTTCATGCTCGTGTTATGTTTTTGCAGAAGCTTTTACAGACACTGATAATTCATATAAAATCCATCTTCCCCTACATTGATAGTGTTGTGGAGCACAAACAACAAAGAAAAACACAAAATAAATACTCTACCACTCGCGCTATTTAAAATTCAGCTTTTATGGGCAAATATTCAAACAGTCTTCTTTCAATACTAACATAAAGCCCTTTGAAATCGGAGCAGTGTAATTAGGCGTCATTCATGTTAAATTAACTACGGGTTACACTGTACAAAGTCTCAGTTCTTTAACAGCTATGTTTCACATGCGCAGCTCAGATTTCATCTCGCCTGCATTTATCAAAGTACGGGCTGTGAATACCACATATTTTTATTGAAATTTAACCTTTGTTTACTAAATACAAATTACAGACAAGGCGCTGACAATGTTTTGTAAAGTTTTAGTCATATATCAAGCGAGACCCATAATCCTTAACTTTTAAACCTTCTGTTAAATAATGTTTTGCCAAAAAAACTTCAAACAATAAACAGGTAAAATTGGTAAATAAACTGTTACGAAAAATCCTACTTAATGATCATTTAATTACAGACAACAGGATTTGGCTCTGTACCCTGGTGGCCGAAACAAAAAAAGCATTGATTCAGTACATGTGTTTGTTGCAGTGCAGTTGTTTTAGATTAAGCAAGGTGAATCATTAAACGGGTCTGTTAGAGCTAATGAATCCAATTGCCTTAGAAAACAGAGACATTCTTTCTTGTGTTTTGTAAAACAGATTCAGAAACATATGCATATTTTGTCCTTCCTACACTGATTATAGACCCAGGGATTCGTGGTGGGAGAGAGACACAAGGCATCCATAAATACATTGAGAACTATAAAATACAGATTATCAAATCAGTCTTCAGATATTAATGAAGAACAAAACAATGAAAGACTTTTTTTAACGATTTCATAGAAAAACATAATCCAAAATTGTCCATGAATACTAAAAGAAATTTATTACAAAAAATGCCATAAGTGCAGACTGAAACCATTCTTTAGATAAAGATTTGTGTTTGCATTTTTCATCATTGACAAAAGAGCCTTTCTGCCACAGCTACATTTCAAGTATTTGCTTTTCCGTAGTCAGTTTAATTTATTCACTTGAAAGCTTTATTATTGAGTTATTGAATAATGTGGTGACTGGCGGGGTTACCTATAAAGCCTTGCCAATTACAGATAAAAGCCACATCTTGCTTTGCCATCTATTGTACCAGTCTACTTGCCGAGCAATTAAATTAAAATTGCAGTTACACCAAAATTGAACAGCCAGTTTTACAACTGAAGTTCAACACTACACAGTGAAGCAAGCATTGATATAGTGTTTGTAAAAAATTAAAATATTTAAAAATGTCTCAAGGTACCTAAAAACTATGTCTTGTGGAATATATTTTCAAATAGTTTTTCCCAACCATTGACATCGGATAAGCAAAGCCATTTTCCATTATGTCATTTCACGAACCAATCAGGCACTTTATGAAACAAGAATTTATAATATACAAGTACACACGATCAAGAAAGAAATCCCAGATATACCAAGCAAGTACATATTTAATCCATTATAGCTCAAGTTCGATGCACTTTCCAAGAATGATGAATTTATACTGCATAAAATTATTAATGAAATGTCTAATCATTTCCCAGGTTAATCATTTGCTAAATTGCCATTGAAAATAAAGCATGCATATACTTTCAAATTTTCAACAATTTCCAACAGACAGGAAAAAATCCCAACGAGGGCTTGTTAATTGCTATACAGACCATTCTTTATTAAGTGTGCTGCACCGTTTTAACTAGACAAAAGCCACAGATAAGGGAAACATGAGGTCAGGCCGATTGCTAGTCTAACATATTAATTTGATTTCAATCTTTCACAAAAATGTACACAGGTCAAATCATTTAAGATTTTAAACTAAACTCTAAGGCTGGGAAAACGGGTTTTAATGCAAGTGCAGTCTGCACAGGCTAATCAGAAATGTCACTTTCCCTCTAAACTGGATTGTAGTTAAGAAGAGACTTCTTTCAAACATATTCCATAAAAGTGGAAAGGGTTGTCCATGATTAGCCTGTGCGGACTGCACAGACTAATATGGGACAAAACTTCACACACATGCATAAAGCCCCATTTTCCCAGAGTGTTTCTCATATACATACTTTGTCTGTGCTGGGTCTATGGCAAGATCCTGAGTGGCTGGGCATGACTCCACCATGCTTATTCCGCTGTCCAGGTTACTGCACACATCTGAGCTGACACGAGCCTTTTGACGCGCGCTGCGCACGCCATGGTGTTGTGCTGTGCCGTCCCCCCAACACACCATGCTGTGCTGCTGCGCCTGCAACTCCAGCCTCTGTTTGTTCTTTCTCTGTTGTTTCTCGTGATGGTGGTGGTGATGATGATGAATATGCTTATGTGTTTCTACACACTTATTAAGATCGTCGCCCATTCCGCTGTCAAATGATGACATGGAATGTGACATGTTAGTCCGTTTTTTACTCTGCGACGAGCGCACATGTTGTAATGTTCCAGACATACTAGCACTGCCTGAATGAGGTAAAGGTTTCCGAAATCGGTCTGGAGATTTTGAGTGCGGGGAGTGTCTGCCTGGAGACCGGCTAGGTGTCTGCTGAGCCGACCGCTCCCATATCCTCGAGCAATGCTCATCTAATATAGAATCTGCATTCTCCTCTTCAATGAACGAGGAGGTGAGGAGGGGAGGTAACGAGGTAGATGTCGTGTTGTTTTTTATTGATGTATTTGATACATTTGACCGGTCTAAGGTTTCGTGACCTTCGTTCTGCAACAACAAGGTAGGCCATGTTTTGATTACATATCCATCAACGTCTATAATTATAACTATTCACACAAAGATTTTAAATAACAAACCTGAATGTACCAATATAATTAACAGCCATGAAATGCTTACAATACCAACACCACACCCAGTGGCTAAACTAAACATTCAAACATTTGCCCATAATTGCTATCTTTGTTCTTAAAGTTCATATCCTCCATCTACTTTGATCTGTTCATCAAGGGAAATCACCAAAGTGTTGGCCAGTCCCTTGTTTAAGTCAGAGGCAGGACATCAAGAGAGGCAATTTCTACTCAGCTGTGGCCACCCTTTGATGCTGATATTGTAATCTAGATCAGTCCACCAGCACATTGTTCATTCCCTTTGAACTGCACACTTGATGTTCAATTTATAAAAGTTAGCATGTCAAATAGAAGCCTTTGAATTCAGAGATTTCAAACACCAATCAAACAGCATTTAACAGATTGTTATAAGCATTTAATGTCCCAATAATGGCCAAGTATTGTTTTTAATCCCAATTTCAATGAGAGTAGAATATTTGTTTCTGAGAGTTAACAAGATAGCAAACTGCTACAAAGTAATAAAATCAGATTTCAGCATTTCATCTCAAAGAACAGATTTCTTTTCATTCATGGTAAATGTGAAATTAATGGCTCACCACACAAACACAACATCAACACTGTGATAGATTTAGATGGACAATGCAAAATCAAGTTTTATCAATTGTCCTTTTTTATATTAAAGATCAATTTTCATTCAACATCAAAGTGAGATGAAACATCAAACGTTCTACACTTTTATTAATGATCCTCTATTAGCTGTAAGCTAAATGGCAGTGATCAAAAGAAATCTCCCCAAAGGAGGAGTTGGTCCTATCTTTGAACACTTAATGACAGATTTCTTCACTTCATGGCTTTCCATCTCAAATGGGAGAACAACAACATTTGAAGCTTATAGTTAAATGAAATCATAGAAATTGTAGGGTTGCCCCCAAACAAGTTTGTTTTCAAATAAAGCTATCAATTATACTTTGACTAAACTCTTAAAGAACTAACACAACAACTAGGAAGAAAAAGCATTATACCTACAATGAATCTGTGGAGATAATTGACACATGTCAATGCTTTAAAAGCTGTTTGTATTGCACCATTTCCATCTATGTATTACCAGTAGCAAAGATACATGTATACTCTGTTAAAATTAATTATGGAAAAACAAAGCAATAAGCTTAAAAGCCTATAAACGAAATCAAGGGAATCACAGGAATCTGTTGTTGTTTTTCCACAAATCAAGGAAAAACAGGAATCTGTTGTTAAGAATCACAGGAATCTGTTGTTTTTCCACAAAGAATTCATCAGTGTAAGAGGGATTAAAGTCAATGAATGTTAATAACAAACTAAAAGCAATGTTTCTAAAGGTACTTGATAAGGCTCCACAGTAACATAATTATATGAGCCCATTGGCCAACCAGAGGGAAAGGCAGATTGTGTGCTGATGACATAATATGATGCATATGGAGGGGACATTTTTTATGCATACTGATAGGGATATATTTGATGCATACGGAGGGGATATTTATTATTGCCTACTGAGGCGACATTTTTTATGCATACATACCAATGGGACATTTTTGATGCATAACGAGGGAACATTTTTCATAAATGCAGAGGGGACATTTTTTATACATACTGATGGGACATTTTGTATGCATACCGATGGGACATTTAACATACATGCTGAGTAGACATTTTTTATGCATACCAAGGGGACATTTTTTATGCATACAGAGGGGACATTTTTGATGCATACCAAGAAGACATTTTTGATGCATACCAAGGGGACATTTTTCTCCTGTACATACCCTGATGGCATTGAGAGAGTTCTGCATGCGCTCCTGTTTCTCTATCTCATCCACGACTGCCTGCAGCTTCTCTATAAGCATCTTGGCAAACCGCGGACAGTCTGTCTCCGCAATGTTCCTGTCCTTGGCTAAATTGCCCCGGTCAGGTCGCTGTACAATTCAAATAACAAATATTAGTTATAGAATCAACTGCAAAGGATGTGTTGCCATTGCAAATAGGTATTAAACATTTCTCAACTTGATTAAATATGACAGATATATTAACACTTCCCCAATGGGGAATTAATTTCATTGTTTCTTGAATCCCAAACATGTGCCTCATTTAACACCTATTTTAAAGACTTGGTGTAGTAGGGCTATGAAAGTTCACTCACAGGAATAAAGGGCTCATGTTCATTCTCCCGATTCGGCGGCGGTCGTCTAAGTCTGATACCCCGACGTGTTCGCCTCTCTCGATAAGAATGACCGTCTCTAAAAAAGGGAGATAACTTATTATATTTAGTTGTTATTAAGTGTTGCTTGTTCTATTTCCATTAACATGACAACATAGGGTCTGTACATGCTACATGCAATGAAAGTTCTTTGACAGTATAAACAACTTATTTTTTTTTTATAGCAGATGTGAAGTATGGAACATGAATCTGTTACCTGTTCTGTTCACATAAAGTACATTTATGAGACAAAACTGTCATGCTTTTTCGAAGTATACTCCTGCACACGCTGTCACTATTATGGATACAAGTAAAAGGTCAGTGTCAACTATCCATGAAAAAGTCAACACTGATGGTTTGTTCAGTAGAAATCAACTGTCTGGGGTTGGAAAAAAGTTTTTGCTGAAATATCATCTAAGAGGTTCATAGATCAGACAAAACAGTTTCCCATTCAACCCTTAAGATATTTTATAAAGGGTTCCTTCATAGACAAAAATGTTTTATTACTGCTGAATATAGGTAATGTATATTGTCATGGAAACATAGATTTGTGGAAGGATAAGAACAAGATGATATTAATTGTATATTTTATTTGCTGTTCAATTGCTCTTGTTTCCAACATGTATTAATGCATATTGTTATATTGCAGGTGAGAAGACTCATTGTCTAGCTAGCATGGAGAAGAAAATGCAAGATTGACATAAAACGTATAAAAACAGGAAAATATTACAGCCATAAGCACTTCATTTTAATTAACTTCTGAAATAAGTTTCAGCGAATATACATATTCTTAAAACCCTCAATGATACTTCAGGTTCGACAGTAATAAAATGTAAGGGCTTATATCCACTTTTACCTCACTAGGTTGAAGAGCAGTTTGAAAATCATCTAAAAATTCCTATGCAATTTTAGGGAGAGTTATGCGTGTCTGCATAAAGGTTGATTGAAATAGCCTAAAATTCCGCTGGAATGCTTTCAAATCTCATTTCTAAAATTGCTTTATATGATCAGTGATCTGGGTAAAACATCATAGAAAATCGTGTTATACATCATTTATACAGCAAGAGAAGAGAGAAATGTTTACTATTAAATGTTAATTTACAGAATCTGTGGAGCAGAAATAGGCCCATTTACATTTCAACAGTCAGTGCTCATAGATAGAGAGTCCCCAAGTTACAATGTCATTAAAATTGTCCTGTTGAATGTACGAAGCGTGGTTACAAAGTTATGCGATACTGTTTAGGAAATCTCATTGTCTATTCAACATTAGAGAAGCTTTGATTGAAAAACTCGTAAGCGACCAAGGGGACATTTTTCCTGTATGATAAGACATTGTAACTAATTTAAAAATTAGAAAGAAAAATGTAGACTAAAAGGTTTTAAGTGCACCAGTCTACCATACCTTTAAGATGAAGAGTTTTGCAAACATGATTTCCATAATAATTTTGAGGCCTTATAATTTTGAACTATATCAAACAAATACGTAAATTAAGGTCATTATTTTATTTGATATGCTTTCTTATGGGTATTAAATTATGCAAACTCCGCTGCATTTTTTAACCAATTGTTGACAATTTGTACATTTTACTCACTTCTTCATGCACCAGTTTGTTAGAACTGGTAAAGCTTAGAGAATATTCAGCATACTTAACTTCAAAGAGGGAGGAAGGGAAAATATGCTCAGATCAAAGGCAAGATGATATAATTGACTTTAATGAGAGTGGCTACTGAATACAATATCTCAAGTGAGCCATTCAACCAGCCAGCATTTTGTCACTTACTGAATCGAATTAAAATAATTGATGTAAAGTCTCAGGCAACATGGTCATGAACATCACAGTATAAAATGACATTTTATATGATTCTATTGCTGATTAGGAATTTAGCTGAAGCAAGAACACAGGGGGTCATTTAGTAATTAGAATCAATTATATCCTCAAATGTGCTCATTCAGTCATATAGTGAAATGATAATACTGATGTTCTTAACTAAAACAATTATTCTTTACCTAATGACATATTGCTAATATGTAATCGTAAATTATCTACGTGCAAGGGTAGCTCCAGACCAGCCTCAGCAATCTGGCAGTCTGGTCAGGAGCTACCCTGTCTCCTATAAAGTGACGCAAGGTTTCTTGGTCTCAAAGACCATCAGGGTAGCTTCTGGTCAGGAGTTATAACAAGCCGTGCTCTGTGAAAAGGGGGTTTAATGCATGTGCTTAAAGTGGCGTCCAAGGTTAGTCTGTGCAGTCCTCACAGGCTACTCAGGGATGATACTTTTAGCCTATTCTGGATTTTCGCTAAAAAGAGACTTTCTTTAAATGTAAATTATCATCAACGCGGAGAGTGTTGTCCTTGATTTGCCTGTGCAGTGTAACCCCCTTTCAACAGATCATGGCTCATATCATATTGCATATGACCCATTCTTGCATGACGTGGGGTCATTTATAGTGCAAGGCGTACAGAACTGAACAATTTCATAGAATGTAAACTTAGTAATTTAAAAGTCTTACAAGTGAAAAACTGATAAGGGGATTTAATGTTTGAATTTGTCATATTTCATGTAAATGCTTTTTCAATGAAATGCTTCAATGTGAATTTTATCTCTAAGATGTTAAAAGCAATATTTACAGGCCAGTTAGATCCAGGGATTACATTGGCCAAGATTTAAGTCTGGCCAACTGAAACATGGATAACATTGACCAAGTCAGGTGTCCTTACACACTACCACGGCTGTGTAAACATCACTCACGATTTATAAAAGCCAGGTCCATAATGCATTCAGCTGAGGTTATTCGCCCATTCATAAAAAAATTGTGAAAGCATTTTGTGGTAACAAAGGACCCTCCTATATCTTGGGGTTTTATTGAAATGGAAAATGGGTTAATTCTGTATACAGCATGAATTAATTATAGAAACTATTTACTGTGTGCTCCACATTACTGGGGCTCACAAAAAACAAGTAATTGGTTATTCATTTTATTGCGCTATATATCCAAACCAACCACCAAGTACAAAATTAAACACTCAACATTCCACGGCTGTATAGGCAATTTAAATATTGCCAATTTGCAAAACACATTCTAGGCTGTTTCTAGAGAAAAAAAGTTTTTATTTACTTACAGAATGTAAGCTATCTTTATGGGTCATTTTAACAGAAAAGGAAAAAAGGAAGTATATTTAATAGAAAAGAGATCATTCTTGTTGTTTTTCTGTCCAAATTTTATAACTATATTAACAAGATTTTAGTTACAATCGCCTGAGTTGAAAATATTGTCTCAGACCATCCACTACCTCAAAGTCAAATATGAGATCTAACAATTATGGATTCATAATGGAACATTCTCTTGCTTAAAGTTTAAGTTTGAGTCTGACTCAAAACTCTAAAAACACCAATGATAGCATGATAGTCAATCCTAGCTTCAAAATTTGAGAACGAAGTTCAAAAGTATTCAGAAAATTGCCTTAAATACTATAGTGGTGCAAGGAACTGAATATGATTTTCTGATGAGATAACATCTTACAATGAGCCTTGCTCTGTGAAATGGGGCTTAACCCTTTCAGCGCTGGAACCGAATTTTAAAGGCCATTGCAAACAGTTTGGATCCAGATGAGACGCCACAGAACGTGGCGTCTCATCAGGATCCAAACTGTTTGCTATTCTGATAGTATTCTTTGAAAAAAATCGAAGAAAATGCTTATTTTAGAAATTCAGAAGACAACATTTTAGCAGACAACAAATTTCCCAGCATGCAAAGGGTTAATGCATAGGTGTGAATCCATATTACAGGTACCTTGTCTGAACAGGTATATCAGGGACAACACTGTGCAAACTGCACAGGCTTATCTTGGATGACAATTAAACAAATGCATAAAGCCCTATTTTTCAAGATCTAGGTTCAAATGGTCTTAGTCCCTTAAATTTCATTATTACTGTCCACTTCGAGGATGTGTGGATACTCACATGCTACTGTCAGTGATGGACTGGGCATCCTCTGAGAACGTGTCCTGACTGGACAGGCTCTGGAGCTCGCTGTCCTGTGCAGACACCGGCGCGTACGAGTTGTGATGTGACACTGGCCGTGGGTGGTATGGGTACAGGGAACTGAAACACACATAAATAGAGGTCAATACATGTGCTGCAAACAGCAAACATTCATAGTATAAACATATTTTATTAATATAAATCAGCACAACTTTAAGTTAATGAACATTATGTCTACTTAATTCTTTATAATTAATATAGAATACTAATTTGTGAATAAAAATACTGAAATTGGCATTCAAATTTAACACTTGATGTTAAAGCCTGATTAACTTACACTTTCAATAAGGTGAATCAAAATAGTACATTTACATTAACAGGGGTGTCAATTGTCCCGCATTAGAAATCCGGAAAATTAGGCTGTGAATTTGAGGCCGCAGGTTCCCATGGGGGATAAAGGGCAGAGCCCCCTTCCCTGAATTTTTTTTTTAGTCTTTCTAGTTGCAATTTCATTTGACAACAATGCCAAATATTATATACCAGTTAGTCTGAAGCAACGCATGTGTATTTGTCATTATTTTTTTTATTTTTTTTAAGAAGGTCGAAAATGGGCATTTGCAACCTTTCGTTGACATGTAAGATTTTCAGAAAGTAGCCAAGATTTTTTGTCAGTTACAATACATGTCAACGCTATCCGCTAACCTCAAATGATAAAACATTCAAACAAATTTGTCCCTACCCCCCCCCAAAAAAAAACAACAACAAATCATCATATTTACATGGATTTAAAAACCAACCCTGGACAGCTCAAATCCGGATATCCTGAATAATCCCGCCAATTGACACCCCTGCATTCAGTTTTGTGACAAATGCCCTTATCAGTTCATTAATATTTATGACATTTTCATTCATAATTATGCCATTTTAACAATATTAATTAATAACATGTACAGAATGACTCAGTGAGACTGAAAACAAGATCCAGCCAACTGCATTTACAGCCTGTTTATGTTGCTCATAGCCCCCTTTAGAGGCTTTGTCTGAAAGGCTGGCCCCTTGAAGTTATAGCCCTGAAAAGCACTGCAATCAATGACCACCTGGTCCTTTCAGACCAATGACCACTACATGTACACCAACAGTGACCAGTCCTGCCATCACTGGAGGGCATCAGCTGGCTGCCTTTGATCTAACAAATAAATTTTACTACAAACAAATGAGTGTGAGTCTGTGATGAGATAGGCCTGCCTTTCATCCCTGGGGCTATTGATGTAAACAACAATGAAGTTGTGAAACAAAACATATGGTTAATGCATTCCACTTTATTGGTGTAACTTAAACCGCAACTTATGAAGATATAAACAGACATGAAAAGAAGCTTTGATGCAGGTAGACATAATAAACTTAAGAGATTTGTCACTTATGCTTCCGATACAAACTGCAGCTAGGATTTTATGTAACTCTGGGTATAAAAATGATACAAAGTCTGTTCATAAAAGAAATGACTATGTTTGAAATCTGTCTGCAGCATATGGATGAAATGAAGATAAGAGGCACTTGAAAGTTGCCATACATACATTCCTCAGTGAGTGAAGTAAAACCCACTACCTTTGAAGCGAGCAGGATAAAATATGTCTTCAAAGCCTGTGGAAATAGGTCTTGTGGTGATAATGTAACATACAGTACTTTGCTCCACATGAGGGGGTTAACAAAATGAAGACAAAAATCTGTTTGATGAGAGCACTATACAAAGGAAATGTAATTGATACATAGACGTTTAGTGATTACTTAAGTGGTTCTTTCAGTCTGGGCAGAGCCCGGCTGACCATAATATTCTGTATTTCCATCAATGTTGATAACTTTCAGAAGACGTTTTCACGTTCATGCAAGAGTCGAAAATTAGAACAATTGCTTTAAATCTTCTGCATCATTTTTTCAAGTTATCAAAAAAGGGTAGAATAATATCATTTTAAATTAAAATTTCTCCATTTAGATTAACACCAGACTGTGTTACATAATGAGGAAGGAGTCATTCTACATTTTGACCACCATTATCAAGCTATCCCCGGGGTGTTTACACAGCCCTCAGTGTGCCCAGTCTATCAGTGTATGTAATCAGAACACAGATGTTGCATCTAGCTGTGATTTCAAACCTTTGGTCACCCAAGATATCAGAACAGAAATCAAAGGGGCCCTATCTGACCTATCTTATCACACCACTTAGGCTCTGGCTCAACACTCCAACAAAAATGTCAAATCATTGTACATTTGTTGACTGCACAAATAAACAAAGTAGACACTTTTTTAAAGGCTGCACTAATCACGACCCATGCCTTTCACTAGACAGAGTAAGTCTTGTTGCTACTAACCTATTGAATTAAATTAAAATAAAATGTCATTGTTTTGGTGGTTAAGTTTCCAATATTATAGTAACAAAATTCATAATTGTTTATCCAACACTTTCAACAATGAACTGTAATACAATGTAATTACTAACATGGGCTAATCTAAGATGTTTGGAACATAAAAAACAAGAGCTGTGAAACTCAAAGCCCCCTTCTGCGCTGCTTTAAAGCCATATATTTGACCTTTGACCTTGACATTTCACCACTCAAAATGTGCAGCTCAATGAGATACATATGCATGCCAAATATCAAGTTGCTATCATCAATATTGCAAAAGTTATGACCAAGGTTAAAGTTTTGGAACAGACACATACAATGACAGACACATACAGACAGACAGGCCAAAAACAATATACCCCTGATCATTCACCGCTTTGAAGCCATAAATTTGACCTATGACCTTGACCTTTCACAACTCAAAATGTGCAGTTCCATGAGATACACATGTATGCCAAATATCACGTTGCTATCTTCAATATTAAAAAAGTGATTAAACTTTATACCCCCCCCCGATCTTTCTAAAAACACAAAACTGAAAAGGTTTAAATGAAGAATAATATTTACTGAATATAATGCAACCTATACCTGCAGATCTACAAAATATTCACAAATAGCTACAACAAGTTTGCCCACAATAATATTCCTCAAGGGTATAGTCTTATCAGAACTTAATCTTTTGTTTAGCAATTTCCTCAAAGTAATTGTAAACCCTTGATCTTCCATTTAGTCCTGTGTGTCATCTATTGCCCATCTTACATTAGTCTCATGACATTACAGATCAAAGCAGTAGTTTGTTTGAACAAAAACTACTTACATCTTTCATCTATAAGTATAAATGTCTTTAATGTATTGGACTTGGGAAACACAAGACCTGTTGTGACTCAAGTTTACTAACTTCTGATTACATTATATTATTTACTTAAAATAAATTTCTGATCTTTTTATCCTTTTTCTATCTACGCTTTGACTTCTGTAGCTAAATAAACATAAAAGGTGCAGTTTCTTTGCATTCAAAACTTTGGAGACACTAGTCTACTATTGCAGACAACTAAAAACTTCTGAATGCAGACAAAATGACATGCTTTTAAAAAGTTTAAGTAAAAGCCCATCTAAATAAAATGAAGAAATAGTGAAGACTAAACAAGCATGGCTAATTATAGGCTTATGCAGGGCTTATTTGCACGCGTATGCATGGCTTATTTACAGATTTATTCAGGGGTCATTTACACGCATATGCATGGCTTCAGGGCTTTTTTTCCTTCTGTGAGATTGGCAGTTTGTCACAATTTTGGGAAATTCGCAACTCAAATTTTCACAATTTCACGAACTTTGCGACTCGAATTTTCACAATTGTAGAAATTTCAAATTTCTCGACTCAAAATTTTAGAAAGTTCGTGACTCATTTTTTCACAATATTGAACAGTTTGCGACTCATTTATTTTTTCACAAAATGGAGGGGCCAAGGCCGCTTCACAAAAATAGGAAAAAGGCCCTGGGGTTATGTACAGATTAATGCATGGCTTATTTACACTCATTTGCATTGGCTTATTTACATGTTTATGCAGTGCTTAATTATAGATTTACGCTGGGCTTATTTATAGTTTTTTTTAAGGCTTATTGACAGACTCATGCAGCTCGTATTTACAGGCAAAAGCAGGGCTAAATATCAGAATGAATTATGCAGCATCTATTTACAGGCTTGTTCAGGGATTATATATAGGAATCTAAAGAGCTTTTTTACAAGCTTTACGCCTATTACGCTTATTTGAGCCAAACTCTGCAATCAAAACTTAATTATGAGGATACCTTAATGCTTCTGGTCGCACTGTGTCCACGTGCGTGGGGCGACTATGGTGTCTGATGGGGGGTGGGCCCATCACTGTACAGGACAAGTCACTAGCTCCCAACTCTTGGTCCTCCTGCAATGTTGGGAGGGGACCAGACGATACCGGTCTACTGTTCGTACTACTACTAGAATTTGAACTTTTTGGACTAACACCCTCCTTTGACACATACTGAACATAAAGGTCTGACTTCAAAAACAAAGGATATGTGTTGCTCTTCATGTAAGTTTCCACCTGAGCTTGAACATCATCAAACAAGGTAACATCCACGTCACTTTTTTGCAAACTAATACTTTCCGAAATAATCCTTTTGGTCTCGTAATCTATAAATGGCAACCTATCACCTTTGATATATTTTTTGTATATAGTTCTCATTAATTTAATTAACTGAGGTATTTCTTCACTATTTTTTGGCTTTTTCTTCAATCCTTGGCATGCAAACCAAAAATCTATAGAAGCTGAGCCTATTTCCTCCTGATCGAGGAAATTTCGAAACAATTTAACACCATCATGGTCATCTAAAAGATTGTGCAAACTTTCAGCCCATTTGAGGTACGGGGGCGTACTGTTTTCAGTGAATGGCGGAGAGTTTGTAGCAGAACCTTCTGGCTCGAATCCAAGAGGAGCGTCATCATCATCAATACCACAAATGGAAAGATTCACATTGGCAGGCTTCTCGATGTTTGATTTCCGTGGTGTAGCTGGATTGATATCACCTTTATTGGAGCTCACGCTACGACCAGACGTGTGGGAGACCTGGCTCTTGTGTGACCCAGAGCTCTTCGTTGACATTCCCCCATTGGACTCCTTCTCGTTTTCTTCCCCAGGGACTGGCGGACGAGGGGCGGTCTCGGTGAAGTTTGTCCCTCCACTGTTCAGCAGGAACATGTCAACTTTACTAGACGACATACTCTGACCTCAACATGCCTACAAAGATAAGGCAAATTAATTAAGGTTATATACATTATTTGACATGTATATATATATATATATATATATATATATATATATATATATATATATATATATATATATATATATATATAGCCTTATTGAAGGCGTGAGACTTTTTGCCACTATTGAGCTATTTTTCCTGGGTAGAACCAGTACTTTCCGAACTCCATATGTGACACATTTTTAGGGAAAGATCTAGGTAGAAATAAATGGCATGAACATCTTTTGAAATTTAAAGTATTTTTGCAAATATTCTCTACATTCTCTCAATTTCAATGCTCAGACTGACTTTTCTCAAATTCATATGTAAATCTAACACCACGGCTTGCTGATTAAAAGGATAAGCAATAAGTGCAATTGTTATTTTCTATACTTCAGCAATGAGGTGTAGAAAAAGTTTGTTTCTATTACACCAACTGACCCTGATTTGTTGATGCCGACCCTTTCTTTAGTCCATGTTCAGTTTTCTACCGTTTTTGCTTTATCGAATATCACCTTAAAGTATATATTTTAAAGTCACTTTTGTTGAAATAGATATAATATTTACTAAAAGAACTTCATTCAATTCACAAAATATAACTTAAAGGGATCTTTTCACGCTTTGGTAAATTGACAAAATTGAAAAAAGTTGTTTCAGATTCGCAAATTTTCGTTTTAGTTATGATATTTGTGAGGAAACAGTAATACTGAACATTTACCATGGTCTAATACAGCCATTATATGCATCTTTTGACGATTTTAAAACCTAACATTATAAAGCGTTGCAACGCGAAACGATTGAATAATTTGGAGTTCTGTTTTTGTCGTTAAATTTTGTGAAACTACGAAGAATGCTTATATAAGGTATAAAATACGACAAGTATGTGTACTTGGCGGAATAGCTCAGTAGGCTAGAGCGTTTTTACTTCAGGACTCCAGGGGTCATTGGTTCGAAACCTGCTCCGGGTAATGTTCTTTTCCTTTTTTAAATTTTATTCTTGATTTTTTACTGGAGCTTTTACGATCCAATATTTACATTTATCAATATAAAGCATTTAATGAATAAGTTAAAATATGCCAAAATCTGTGAAAAGGCCCCTTTAAGAAATAATGTTAAAAATAGATTTGAAGATGTATGCATGTCAGTGAATATTCATGTTCAATGGGACATCATAAAGAAGTACAGAAAAACAATCAAATACAAACATGCCTTCCTTATTGTTTTGTGGCGATGTTAGTGGAAACAAATGACTTTTTTAGACATGATAAAAAAAGGAAAGAATTCATCAACTGGAGACTCTCACCAAGTCTTTACAACCCGTAAGTAGCAGTTTGCCTTTGAACATAATGGCGATGGGACATTTTATTACTGAGTTTATGACACTGTTGATATTTTTCTTGGGTTCAACTTCAACAATAAATACGGCATGCACATATTTTATGTCGTCAGTGTTTTCTTTACGGCCAATTATCGGCGATTTTTTCGAGCGCTCTTTTCACGTCAAGAACGAAATAATGTTCAAAAGGATGACGCCGTAACAAAATAAATAATTAACTATTATGAACAGTATTTGAAATAAACACTTGCAAATATAAATTGTTATTTTTTCACCGAGAATCCAAAACGCCGCCATTGTTCGTGTATTGAATTTATAAACGGGGCCCAAGAGAGGGAATCAATAAGACACATGGACCTAAATTATTAATTGGATGCAGTTATATCAATGTAAACAGAAAATTAAACTTTTTAAATTACTCACACACATCAAACGATTTGCCAATGTTTTATCATTTAAGCAAGTATTTTAATTAATTGTCAAAGCAAAGTATTCGTTTACAGTATAACGAAGTGTGATTAACATTGGTTTTATATGATAACCAAGAAACAATTACCAAATAAAGCACATATTCCGTACACAATAAAATTAACTCCGCACCCACTGCTCCATTAATGTCCAAACTATCAATCCGTAAACAAACAACAAAACAACAACTTTTCTTCGATACGAAATTAGCACAAACAAATTTACCTACTACACACACTGTGTTATATCCCAAAAGCACCTCGGGTTGTAATTCCAACACTTTTATATAAATTATTTATTTACACAGAAATATGTCCACTAAAAGAAGTTCCAAAAATGAAAACTAAATTTCAAGAAATCCATTTCTTTGTGTTTTACTTCCAATGTGTTGCAAAAACTTTCTAAAAGTTTTCAAAATAAAACATCAAAGGAACACATGCCGCCGCTGTCAATCCCCCACTTTACAAGCGTGACGTCACGCCTTTGAGGTGAACCGCACCAATCAGCGCTCGGCAAATAGTAACATTGAGAAACTCTGAGGGTGATACCACTTTTTGCGGGGACTGCGGTGTTCACGTAAAATAATGTAAATTAATTATTCTGTAATTTGAACACAATATAACAGCCAACATGAAATTATAGAAAATATTTTGAAAATAAATACTTATTATAGATACAAAAACCTGAAGATTTCTTGTTTTTATTGAACGTTATAGTTCAAACACCCCTAGATAGAAAATGCGGGTCAATAACTCTTCAAGGCAAATTACAAGTTGGGAGAATTCTTGTCTTTCATGTTTTAAATCTCGTTAACAATAAATACAACAAATTACAATAAAAATATTGATATCTCCTCAAAGAACAATATAATCCTTTACTTCTCATTGTCCATATCACGAGTTATCAACCGCTTTGCAATAACATTATACGAGATATTTTGATTTAAATTTCTCTTTGTAGATAATACTTTTGTCCGTATAAATTACATTGGTTTGCCGAGATATGCCTTTGATGTATCTGATGTTTGGTAAGCGAACAGATTGTAAATCAAACCGAGTGGTTTTTTTTCAAATCTTGAAAGTGTAATTTAGATGACAGATTTTAAACATTTTCTGGTTATTCCTTGACGGATATGTTTTTGTTGTATTAAATTGTATGTCATATTGCGTTTAATTCGCGCTCAAAACAAGTAAACGGAAAAAATGCGTATGTAATTCGAAATGAATATATTACGTAAAATCACACTTCACCGCGTATTGGGCTCATTGTAGCGTGTACTTAATAGTATGTTATTCTTTGATCGCTGCAAAACAGTGATCATACGAGGAAAAGCCGACAGAAAAAACAGCTAATACAACCACTTCAAAAAGATCAGAGGGCCGACCGGCGAGTGTATTTTTTGCATTAATCAATAGTTGTTAGAAGAACCCCATATGCCACAGTTAGAACATATCCCGGACTTGATCAATTGCGTAACAATAGCGCATTTCGCACTGTAATCATCGTTAATGTGATAAAATCTGATAAACAACGGCTTAGTATATTTGATCTTAACATCAAAGGCATCACGACGACACAATAACCGGGCCCTTCCGGGTGCGGTCAAGGAAGACGTATTTCGTCTGTGTTGGTGTCTTGCCCGCTTGTGCGATGTGAAGTTGAACCCATATTTTTGATACCCCGAACAGCAAGAATTTTAGCATCAATCTCTATTTTGAATTATAATACTTATCCTATACATAATGATAAACAGGTAATGCATTTATATCCAGCAATTCATTGTGATTGGCGGATGCATTTTATTTGCATTTAGATTGCGAATATTTCTTTTACTTTTAAAACAAATGACAGATTGTAGGACTAACGGCACCCGGATAAACATGAATGGAGCTTTTAACAGAATATTGTAATAACCCGTATCAAAACTTTTACGCGGTGAAACTGCTTGTTGAAGCTGGGAACTTTTTGCTCTTTTGCTCCAAACTTTTTAAGGAAAATATGTAATTTGAATTATAATGAATTTGAAAATTCGCAAACTTATTGAGTACGGAAACCATAATTGTAATAATATCAATGATGATTGTCTCCCGCTTTGTCATCATCATCAGCAGAAGCAACAGCAGTCAAGAAAAGCAACTCGATTACATTTTTTTTCAAAATACAAATATTCAGTTTCAGCATAATGAATGTCCAAAAGAAACAACAAACGCGTCAGTCCAAAAATTAGCTTTATTTTTCATGAACAGAAAATGATTTGAAAATGATTTAAATTTCCCTTGAATTTTCAGTTTATTCTACCACAAAATAATATCAATGTAATTATCATGTCCAATTCATCTATAACCAAGGGTGGCATATGTTGAACAAAGTAATCATAACAAAGAAACTGCAATTAAGATGCATTCAAGCAATAAAATAATGTTTAGACATTTAAATTAATAAGAGAAATCCGATTGTTTTAAAGAAAGGGAAACAACTCTTAGCTTAACTAGCACACAGCACATCTTGCATTTAATTAATGATATACGGAAATAGGCATTATTTTTTTTATCTACTTTGAGTTTTCCTAGAAAAATCATTTACATTTCAAAACCACAAATTAAATAAAACCACAAAATGTGTTTTATATAAGAAAATAACCATTACTAATATATATAAACGAAAGAAAGAATGATTCATTCATGTTTACTTGTCAAACACCCATCAAGGTTAATGTAAATGAGTACTTTAAGATGCAGTTTGCAATTATGTTAATAAATATACACATGTGCATACATCAATCAGCTTATATCTTTGTTTTAATCTACTTTTTTATTTAAAAAAAAACAACAATTTTGTAAGTTACTGAGAACATCTATGCAGATATTTTGATTAAAGAAATTATGATCAATTATACAATTATTACCTGTTTATAATTTTCATCCATTTAAATATTAAGACATTACAGTTGTTTCATGGCTTTATAGCGGACAGTGTAGCTCCCGACCAGAGTTTGCCCTCTGTTGACTAAGTGCACTAAAACTAAGTTTGGACTTCCCTGGAGATACAGCTTTAATGCACTGATGATACTTTTTAAAAATTGCAAGTTATTATTTATAAAGGTAATAAATAATTGTGCAGGTAATCACATGTTATGATACTTTGTGCAAAACATGTCAAGCACAAAAACATAATCCTGTGATACAATAACACACCTGCAATGGTGCTTGGTAAAAAGAACAAACAAGAGCTGTCAGAGGACAGCGCGCTCGACTATTCGAGTGCTTAACAGTATAACGTAAGACATCATGGGGAAATTGTTCATATTCAATAATTTATTAGAAGATCTTTCAAAAATAAAAAAGAAGGAAAAAATAAATAAATTTTGTTTTAATTTTTTTTTTTGGGGGGGGGGGTAGGGGGGGTGAGAGGGAGGTTTAATGTGGGTTGTGGTAATTTATTAGATGATGTTTAAAAAATAAATAAACAAGATGTCCCCCTATATGACGTTTGACCTTGAAGGATGACCTTGACCGTGACCCTTCACCACTCAAAATGTGCAGCTCCATGAGATACACATGCATTTCAAATATAAAATTGCTAGCTTCAATATTGCAGAAGTGACATTACATGAGCAATTTTGACCCATATATTTGACCTTGAAGGATGACCTTGACCTTTCACCACTCAAAATGTGCAGCTCCATGAGATACACATGCATGCCGAATATCAAGTTGCTATCTTCAATATTGCAAAAGTATTAATAAAATAAGCGATTTGGGCCACATATATTTGACCTCTGACCTTGAAGAATGACCTTGACCTTTCACCACTCAAAATGTGCAGCTCCATGAGATACACATGCATGCCAAATATCAAGTTGCTATCTTGAATATTGAAATACTGCAAAAGTGTACATTAAATTAGCGATTTTGACCCATATATATGACCTTGAAGGATGACCTTGACCTTGAGCTTTCACCACTCAAAATGTGCAGCTCCATGAGATACATATGCATGCCAAATATCAAGTTGCTATCTTCAATATTGCAAAAGTTATTGCAAATATTAAAGTTGGCGCAAACAGACCAACAGACCAACAAACCAACCAACAGACAGGGCAAAAACAATATTTCCCCCACTACTATAGTGGGGGACATAAAAAAAATCTGGGTAGGGGCGTGGGGTATTGTTTGGGTGGAATCCATTGTGGTTTTCAGGTAAGTGTTGTTTTGTCAAAGTAATAATAAAATGTGATCATAAATAAAGAAGTTATGGCAATTTAAGCAAAATGTTCAATTATCTAAGTGTAAAAGGGGCCATTATTATGTCAAAATGCTTGATACAGTGGTCTGCTCTTGTTTATAGGTTGGGGTCATGTTGGTAAACAAGTATGCAACATGTAAAAGTAATATGTCAAAGGATATAGGAAATATTTGGGGTAGTATGAAAACTTTAACATAGATTATTAATAATATGCATATTCTAAGTATATAAGGGGCAATAATTATGACAAAATGCTTGATAGAGTTGTCTGCTCTTGTTTATAGGTTGGGGTGATGTTGGTAAACAAGTATGCAAAATATGAAAGCAATATGTCAAGGGACAATGAAAATAAATGGGGTAGTACGAAAACTTTAACATTTGCTGCATATTCTAAGTGGAAAAGGGGCCATCATTATGACAAAATGCTTAATAGAGTTGTCTGCTCTTGTTTATAGGTTGGGGTCATGTTGGTAAACAAGTATGCAAAATATGAAAGCAATATGTCAAGGGACAAAGAAAATATTTTGGGTAGTACGAAAACTTTTACATTTGCACGCTAACGCAGACACTCACGCCGACACCGGGGTGAGTAGGATAGCTCCACTATATATATTTCATATATAATAGTCGAGCTAAAAATACATTCATCAGTAAAAAAGATACTACATAATATTCAGCAATATGTAGACTAAGTGATATATGAATAAAGACAACAACCAAAATACATACAGATTATTTCTTTCAAATATAAATGAAAACCTTAAATAACTACTGCCAAATAGATCTTATAAGCAGTTTGTATCTCTTTAGGCAGCAGGAAAAAATGGTATATCATAATAATCTATTACTGTCTTTTGTAACAGATTATATTCCAGGCACAAAAACTACCAGTAAACACAAACTTGCTACACTCCGTGGTCAATGTTAGCGTTGATTCCATACAAAATGGCTGCACATGACGGCTGCACAGGCAGCAACACCAACCATGCTGCTAAAACAACACTAAAAATATGAGTCTTGCTCTATGATAAATAGGCTAAGTGCATGTCTGAAAGGGTCGTCCCAAATTAGCCTGTGCAGTCCTCTCTGGGACAACACTTTACACTGTATTTTTCATTTAAAGGAAGTTTCTCCTTAAGGAAAATCCACTTTAGGCTGAAAGTTTCGTCCCTGGATAGCTTGTGCAGACTACACAGGCTAATCTGGGACGATACTACACACATGCATTAAGCCCCATTTCCCCAGAGCATGGCTGTTATGTTCAAAACTGGTACAAATAAAAAACAGCACGATTAGTCATTTTCATCCACTAGCTATTTACATATGTGGGTATTCCTTATATACATACCCAATAATCATATAAAATAAATACAACTAAACACTATTAAAATACATTTACCACTCATCTTTTTTTGTGTGGAATACATCCATTTATTTATTTTTTTCAATGTAAATTTTGCATAATTATACAACAAAATCGAAAAAACAAGTAAATGAAAGGAAAAAACACAACAGTAATTATAAGTAACAATGTTATTTACATCATCAAAACATAAAATATATGCTGTACAAAAACCAACAATTACATCCACTTTGTTGTTTCCAGCTTTTGCAATGCACAAGTTTCTCTGACACATATTTAACTATATATTATGTTCCATGTCAAATTCTCTGGTGATTCCACCAAGTCTACTTTGTAGGAGTGCAGCTGTTAATTCCACATACCTAGTCTTAAAACTCCCTTACTGAACCACTGGCTTCGGAAAGTAAGCAAACCTGGACAAGAAATCATTTCCCGACACACATCAACAATACATTAAGCACACAGATGTTTAACAGTTTTTTACAGATGGTGAATGTTTTCGCAATTAAATGATACTAAAAGTCTTCTTAAGTAGTGAGTTTTTTTTTCACAATGCCTCAATATTTTTCATATTAAATAATCTGTTGGCTAAGTTTTTACAGGGAGTGAATCCACCCCATGGGTGAATTGTAGTCAAAAGGGTACAGTACAAATTTGAATTTTCAAACAAAACAGAAAAACTTCCATCACAAGGCCTTGGTATTATGTAATTTAAAAAAATAGCTCCCTAAAAAATAAGTTATTGTGAAACCTTGACAAAGTGTGCTGTATAATTTGGCGATAATAATAGTTTTCTCACACAAAAAAGCCAAATTTCAATCACAAGGCCTTGGTATTATGTAATTTTAAACATTAGCTCCTTAAAAAAATGCAAGTGTGAAACCTTGACAAAATGCGTTGCAGATCTAGGAGCTAATTATTCTCTAAAAATATTATAAAGCGTTCCATCTCTTTATCCCAACAAGGCCATGGTGTGGAATAATAACAAAATTATAAAGTTGTGACGAACAAGAAGGAACTAAGATTTTAAAACAAACATTACTGATTTTGTTTCTTTGCCCACATTTAAACTTTGTTAACAGTTAAAAGGTAGTACACGCCAACCTTCATTCTTCTGATAATGTCATTTACAATGTTTACATACAAATCAATTTTACAGGGACTAAATTCATTGTTTATGCATTATCAGGGTGCAGAATCAATATGGTTCACAGGGGTTTTCACACAGGCTGGACAAAATGTAAACACACCGTTAATATCTTTATTTTTGCAAATACCTCAAGTTATTGAAATACACTAGCAACAAGATGTGTTTGTGAAACACAATGTCCCCCTATATGATGTTTGACCTTGAAGGATGACCTTGACCTTGTGAAGGATGACCTTGACCTTTCACCACTCAAAATGTGCAGCTCCATGAGATACACATGCATGCCAAATATCAAGTTGCTATCTTCAATATTGCAAAAGTATTCATAAAATAAGCGATTTGGGCCACATATATTTGACCTCTGACCTTGAAGGATGACCTTGACCTTTCACCACTCAAAATGTGCAGCTCCATGAGATGCACATGCATGCCAAATATCAAGTTGCTATCTTCAATATTGCAAAAGTATTTATAAAATAAGCGATTTGGGCCACATATATTTGACCTCTGACCTTGAAGGATGACCTTGACCTTGACCTTTCACCACTCTAAATGTGCAGCTCCATGAGATACACATGCATGCCAAATATCAAGTTGCTATCTTCAATATTGCAAAAGTATTCATAAAATGAGCAATTTTGGCCACATATATTTCACCTCTGACCTTGAAGGATGACCTTGATATTTCACCACTCAAAATGTGCAGATTCATGAGATACACATGCCTGCCAAATATGAAGTTGCTATCTTCAATATAGCAAAAGATATTGCAAAATGTTAAAGTTGGCGCAAACAGACCAACAGACAAACAGACCAACAGACAGGGCAAAAACAATATGTCCCCCACTACTATATTAAGTGCATAAAAGACAGTTTTCCTTGCAGTTTGTACTGATATCTTAAGATTTAAGAATAAATTATTGAATATCTCTGAAATAAGTGCCAAAATTTCATGTTGCGTGCAGCATAACAGTGTACATAAATGCGTTATACATACATTTTTTCCCAAGAACAGGCGTATTAAAGTAATACTGACGTATCTGACATAGCTATTAACAGCATAAAAACTGTCTTTTATGCATAAGTTGAAATTCTAAACAAAAATTGTTTTAAAAAGTTATATGAAGCAAAGCACCACATACTGGTGTGTTAACATCCTTTAATGTTCAATTGTGAACCCCACAAAGCCACGTGATCCTCCACCCTGATTATTATATCCATAATTATATTTACCTGCTTCTGTTGAGCTCATAGACATACGAAGCTGAAAATTGGCACATGTGAAGAATGATGCTACTTATTCAATGTGCTGTATTTAAAGAAATTACATGTCACTCATCTTATTGCTATTGAAACGTTTGATTATTGAAAATGATTTTGATACTATAATGTCAAGAACAAAATGTAATGTAGTGTTTTAATATAATTTTTCACCTCCTTAAAGCTAAGTAACTGCAGTTGTTTGCACCATAATTTCATAAAACATATAAAAACAATTTTTTTCAACTTCAGACATAAAGAAGACATTTTCATATCATTTAAATGAACACAAACTCACCCACGCTGACACACTACATAACACAAAGGGTTCCATGTTACACGAATACGTACAGATCACATAAGCCAATGGTCCTCAATTTACAGACAAAACACAGTTCTCTACAGCAAACACCTCACAGTGAAATAACAGAAGTTGGTAGTAAAAATCGCCTTCGTTCGCTAAGCCACATGTTTGGACCCCCGGGCGGGGCCCTGTGACTGTTTGTATAGCTATGAAGGTACATTCCAGGCTCTACCCTGCCGACTGACCCCTGTCCGTCCCACAATCGCCGCGACGATGAGGCACGCATCCTCAGTGTGGGGCATAGTGCGATAGACGTCGTATCAAGACGTGCTCTGTTGCTGCTCAGGCTATGCAGACTGGTTCACACCCAGGGCGTCCAGCCCTCGTACAGCACTGCCAGGTTGTCCAGACTGGTTGCATCGTTGATCACATACTCAACCTGAAACCCAGGGAGAAATACAGAAATTGAAAGACAAAATTCAAGTCCCTTTAAAGTATTTTTCAAGGCTAAAAACTAAATTAAAAAAATAAGTTTTCCAATGAAAAACAGTAACTGTGTTTCCCTTACAAAATGTGCTTGTGATCTAGCTTAAGTATAAATAAAATTATATACCCTACCATGTCCATCACTGGATTCATGAAACATTTCCAAATTCTATCCATTCCCTGATAATCTAGTTTATTTCAGTAGAATCACTTATTTCATTTTTAAAATCAGTTCAAACAAATATTGGTAATAATTGTATAAAAAGAAATGTATGAACACAAATATTGGCGAGTTTTTGGAAGAATTCAAATACATTCAATTAAGGGATGGGGGTATTTTCATTTAACCTGCATAAATAACAGGGATGCCTGCATCCAGCACTATCCACATTTTATGAAAAGAACCAAGCAACAAGAAAAGTTAAATTAAGATTGACTGCGATATGCATAAAATATTTTCAGAAAATTGGTCAAAGTGAAACAAAAATTCCTGTGAATAATTGCCCTACTGCTGTCAGCATTTTGATCATCAGAATTATTTATTTATATTTTTCTGTGTCTTCTATGGTTTTTAATTAAAATTGAGCAAACAGTATATAACAAGCAAATTCGTTGAATTGATATCCCCCGCCATTATACTCCTGGACACAAGATATGGCTTCTGACACACAAAAAAAAGCATTTTTTGAAAATACAAAGGGCCATAACTCCATTATTTTTCTATGGTGTACAATGCCATTTGGTGTGCATCATCCACTTATCCATATATATACTCATACCAAGTTTCAATGAAATCTGCCAAAGCACTTCTAAGATATGGCTCCGGACACAAAAGTGCCGGACAGACGGACGGACGGAAGGATGGACAATGCCAAAATAATATCCCTCCGCCTATGGCGCGGGATAATCGATGGTTTTCACTGCTTTAAAAAGTCTTAATTTTTACACATGAGATGCATACATGATTTAATTGTGTATGCCATCTTGACTTGTGCGATGGCATACAAAATCCCTGTTTTGACATAATGCACATATGTATCTTAACCTTACGTGGTATAATACAAAAGATACAAGTAACTTTGAGCTTAACTGGCCTGACAGGGCCATAAAACAAAAACACAGTCTGCTCTTTGTTTTCCCAGATAACAAGATTCAGTGTTCAATTAAGCTGAGCTCCCGATGGAAGACTTGTCTGTATCAATACATTGGCCCATTATAACAAGTCTTAGTCGTACCTGCTCTTGCACAGAGAGACGCTTGTTCTGGTCCGGATCACGTCCGTCAAGTTTCATCTTGACCCTGCGCCACACGCCCACCGCGTAACTGTTCCGCTCCTGGATAGCTGAACACACAGACAGCAATCATATGCTAATGAGCCTCATTCTATGATAACTGGGCTTTATTAATGGGCGTGAAGAATATCCCCAGATTAGCCTGTGCAGTCTCAACACTTTCCATTTTTATGGATTTGTTTTCTTTAAAGGATGTCTCTTCTAAACAAAAGTTCAGTCTATGTTGTCCCTGACAGGCCTGCGTGAACTGCACAGGCTAATCTGGGAAGACACTTAACAAACATGCATTTTAATCTGATTATCACACAATGCATTTATATATATATATATATATATGCAAATGTAAGGAAATAGCTTACATCACAAAAAGAAAAAGGTGCTGCTAAAAGGGTCAAGATGGAAAGCTGGGCCAATCGGGAAACAATTTCTACTGATTTGCTTAATCCAAGAAATGTCCAAGTCTAATACCTATAATTAAGGGCTTTAAGAATACCGTCCTTTACCATGTGTAATACAAGGTTTTTAACACCCATTTCAATTCAAACAGCGTTAAAAATTAGCGTGTATTGATAAATTGATACAACACTATTCTTCTTGCTGAATTTGCCACACATAAAATAATGCAATCATTATTATTCATAATAGATACTAAGCCAGTTTTTCCATAATACAGAACCCATTTATTTTGCAAGTTCAAAAGACTGTTGTCAAAATACCGAAAGAAGTTTTGGAAGTAGTAAACAAAGCAGCAAAAATTTGTAGAGTAATTAAATGTTTGAATAAAGTATAAAAAATATGTCTTTGTGTTCTTGCACTTCGTAATTGCTTGAGTAATTTAAGATTCACAGTGACAATTAGTTAGGGACAATTTAATGTGAACATATACCACATTGATGGGTGTTTATAATTATTGAATATTCAACAGTGTTGTTTTAGCACCGTATTCGCAATACAAACAATGTATTATTTAAACCTGTAAAAGCAGGATTTTATATGAAAAGCAGCATGCAAATTATACCCAAATCAGTCAGTGGTGAAATCAACATTGTATTTTTGATAGGTTAAAGTTTTGATGTAAAGTACGTTATTCTTTTAATTTGCCATTGAAAAATTTCCCAAAAATATGTATTAATTTCATCAGATCTTTTTGTAGCAAATAAATCCAAATAGATCTGTTTCAAAATATAGTTTTGAAACGCAAAATAAATAACTATTAATTATAATCTTTAAAGGAGATTCTATAAACTTAACTAAAGAGCTAGGATTCCACCAAAAAATGAAAAGGGTTGTTTCATAATTGATAAACAATAGATACCTTTCCCAGTTTTAGGGTCCCTTGCTACTTTTTCTGACTTCTTTGCTGGTGCTTAAAGTAAACAAACAAATAACTATATAAGCAGTCAAAGGACACACTGAAAAACATGCAAAAACAGTACCTTGAACATGTTCAAGATTTTGAGGACTTAAATGGCTTTTTCTTTGACTGATTACATAACTTTAAGACTGGTTTTGGCAAAACTAGGGCTCAATAAATGTGCGTAAAGTGTTGTCCAAGGTTAGCCTTTGCAGTTCACACAGCTTGCACAGCCTTATCAGGGTTCACACAGCTTGCACAGCCTTATCAGGCACGACATTGCAGTTCATACAGCTTACACAGCCTTATCAGGGTTCACACAGCTTGCACAGCCTTATCAGGGTTCACACAGCTTGCACAGCTTTATCAGGTACGACATTGCAGTTCATACAGCTTACACAGCCTTATCAGGGTTCACACAGATTGCACAGCCTTATCAGGGTTCACACAGCTTTATCAGGTACGACATTTTCTGCTTTTATGAAATCTTCCGTTTAAAGGCGGTCTATTCTAAACAAAAATCAGGGACTGCACATGGTAATCAGAGACAACACTTCTCCACATGCAAACTTTTCCAGAACGTGCCTTCTTTTTTCATGTTAAGTCAAATACTGGGAAAATGGGGCTTAATTCATGTGTGTACATTGTTGTCCAAGATTAGCCTGTGCAGTTTATCAGGGACAAGACTTTCTACTTTAATCGTATTTTGAAAGTGTTGCCCTAATTAGCCTGTACAGACTGCACATAATAATTTAGGACTACACTTTACCCACATGCATTCAACCCCGTTTTCCCAAGGCAATGCTCTTATCAACCCTTATCTCTATGTCACTTCACACAACTGCCCTCTACAGGGGCTCATGATAACACCTACTGGAGACAGCTGGTTTGCCGACGTTGGTCTGTGGACTATTACTGGGTGGGGTATTGGTCTGGGCCGGGTGCATCGTTGATGAGCGACGCAGCCCTGCCTCTTCAGTACCTGATGCTGACTTCTTCACTGCTGTAAACACATCATTAAAACAGCATTACAAAACTATGCATACATACCATGATCCAGACAAGCACAATTTTGCAACCCATGCACTTGCACATTTTGAGTTAGATTCACATTCAGTTCTTATTTTTGAAGCTGTACAATTTTCTTGCTCCAAAGCATCAGTAACAGAACTAAAGTTTACTGAATCAGAAAGCTTGATCTGTTTCTTTTAATTTTGAGCAAAAAACTAAATATCTAAGAAGCGGAATAAGGTCTTGCACCTACCTGTTGCAAAGCTGAGTGGACTGCCACTGCGTTGGTCCTCGCCACTGCTAGGTAGAGGGGGCGCCAGGCTCACCAACTCGTCATAGATCCTGCAATGGACACATCATGGGAAAACCAGGCTTAATGCATGTGTGTAAAGTGTCATCCAGTCAGTACAGGCTTATCAGGAAAGATACTTTAGGCTTGACGTGTCTTTTCTTTAAGAATAGACTTTCTTTAAACAAAAATCTTTAAAAGTGGCAAGTGTGAACCTTGAGTAGCCTGTGCAGACTGAACAGACTAATCTGAAACATTACTGTTCACACATGCATTAAGCCTGGTTATTCTAGAGCACGACTCAGAGACATTACTGTTCACACATGCATTAAGCCTGGTTATTCTAGAGCACGACTCAGAGACATTACTGTTCACACATGCATTAAGCCTGGTTTTTCTAGAGCACGACTCATATTCATTTAACATGGACACAGCCTAGTAATCCATTCTCCAAGTATCCAAGAATGGAACGTAAGTGGTTCTACTATGAGAAAAAAGAGGGGAGAGAGGGGACCTTACTACCTGTATATTTGTCCATAAAAATCAATATGAGGCACATTCTAGAGGTATTGTTTTGACATACTGCTAAGATTTACTTTCACTTATTTCTATCCAAAACTTCAGCTGAGCATTTTTTTAAATCTATTTGCAGCCATTCTTTTAGCAGATGATCAGTTAGCCATTAACTTGTTAAACATAGCACCAAATATCTTGGTAAGAAAACTAGAGCTTTGTCACAGACGTGACGAATACCCCCACATGCCCCATTGACACATAATGTTTTGCATGTCGTCTTCACAAAAAACAGCGGACACCATGTTCAATTTTTAAAACGCACTAAGTGACCCCTTGACCAAGTTTTTGACCCAGAAAGGCCCATGTTCTAACTTGGCCTTAAGATCATCTCCATAAAACTTCTGACCAAGTTTGGTGAAGATCTGATGTAAACTACTTGAATTAAAGAGCGGACACCATGCTGAATGTTAAACAAGAGGACCTGAAAGGTCCAAAGTCGCTCACCTCAGATAACAAGATATTATTGGGACAAATCTTCTGACCAAGTTTCACGAAGATCGGAAAATAAATGTGGCCTCTAGAGTGTTAACAAGGTTTTACAATAGCCATATAAGGAAAAATGCCCCGCCCCCTGGCAGCCATGTTTTTCAACCAACCGGCATCATTTTTGAACTTGTCCAAGATATTATCAGGATAAATCTTCTGACCAAGTTTCATGAAGATCGGACAGTAAGTGTGGCCTCTAAGAGTGTTAACAAGATTTTACTATAGCCAAATTAGGAAAAATGCCCCGCCTCTTGGAAGCCATTTTTTTCAAGCAAACATAATTATTTTCGAACTCATCCAAGATACTATTGAGGCCAATCTTATGACCAAATTTCATGAAGATTTGACTATAAATGTGGCCTCTAGAGTGTTAACAAGGTTTAACTATAGCCATATATAGCCATATAAGGAAAAATGCCCCGCCCCTGGTGGCCATGTTTTTAAAGCAACCAAAACCATTTTCGAACTCATCCAAGATATCAGTACGACATATCTTCTGAGCAAGTTTCATGAAGATCGGAAAATAAATGTGGCCTCTAGAGTGTTAACAAGGTTTTAGTATAGCCATATAAAGAAAAATGCCCCGCCCCCTGGCGGCCATGTTTTTCAACCAACCGGCATCATTTTCGAACTCGTCCAAGATATTATTGGGATGAATCTTCTGACCAAGTTTTATGAAGATCAGACAATAAATGTGGCCTCTAGAGTGTTAACAAGATTTTGCTATAGCCATATATAGCCATATAAGGAAAAATGCCCTGCCCCTTGGCAGCCATGTTTTTCAAGCAAACGTAACCATTTTCGAACTCATCCAAGATATCAATGAAACCAATGTTCTGACCAAATTTTATGAAGATTGGACAAGAAATGAAGCCTCTAGAGTGTTAACAAGGTGATGCTATAGCCATATATGAAAAATGCCCTGCCTCCTGGCGGCCATGTTTTTCAACCAACTGGCATCATTTTCACACTCATCCAATATATTATTGGGAATAGTCTTCTGACCAAGTTTCATGAAGATCAGAAATAAATGTTGCCTCTAGAGTGTAAATAAGGTTTTACTGTAGCCACATGAAGATTGGACAATAAATGTGGCCACTAGAGAGTTAACAAGGCAAATGTTGACGCCGCACAACGGACAATGGACGACGGACAAAAAGCGATCACAAAAGCTCACCATGAGCACGTTGTGCTCAAGTGAGCTAAAAACGCACTAAGTGACCCCGTGACCTAGTTTTAGGCCCGGAATGGCCCATGTTCAAACTTGTCCTAGAGATCATTTAGATAAAACTTGTGACCAAGTTTGGTGAGGATTGGATGAAAACTACTTGAATTACAGAGCGGACAACATTGTGATGTTTAAAACGCACTAAACGACCCCGTGACCTTGTTTTTGACCCGGCATGATCCATATTCATACCTGCCCTAGACATTATCAAGATAAAACTTCTGACCAATTTTGGTGAAGATTGGATAAAAACTACTTGAATTAGAGAGCTGACAACATGGTGAGGTTAAAAAACACTAAGTGACCCAGTGACCTAGTTTTTGACCCGGCATGGCCCATGTTCGAACTTGACCTACACATCATCTAGTTACAACTTCTGACCAAGTGTGGTGAAGATCGGATTTAAACTACTTGAAATAGAGAGCGGACACCATGCTCAATGTGTAAAACGTAAAGTGACCCTGTGATTTAGTTTTTGATCTGGCATGGCCCATGTTCGAACTTGGCCTTCAGATCATCTAGATAAAACTTCTGACCAAGTTTGGTGAAGATCGGATGATAACTACTTGAACAAGAGCACCGCCTTGCGGGTGCAGACCGCTCATCTATTTTCTTTTTAAAGGTGAAGGGACTCTCAATTTCAATCACAAAGGAGGGAGGGGTGGAGTGAAGAGGGGTGTATAGTGTGGGGTGTGGACATTTCTTACATTATCTTCCAAAAATGCGGAAAAAAAAATGCAAAACAAAAAACAAAATTTCGGGGGTGGGGGGGGTGGGGGGAGGGGATTCTTGGGTGCGATGGTTGGACGGTATTTCAAAAATAAAATAATAACAAGGGCTGTTTGTAAAACATGCATGCCCCCCATATGGGCTGTCCGTTGTAGTGGCCATTGTGTGAATACGATTTTTGTCACTATGACCTTGACCTTTGACCTAGTGACCTGAAAATCAATAGGGGTCATCTGCGGGTCACGATCAATGTACCTATGAAGTGTCATGATCCTAGGCCAAAGCGTTCTTGAGATATCATCCGAAAATCATTTTACTATTTCGGGTCACCGTGACCTTGACCTTTGACCTAGTGACCTCAAAATCAATAGGGGTCATCTGCGAGTCATGATCAATCTACCCATGAAGTTTCATGATCCTAGGCGTATGCGTTCTTGAGTTATCATCCGGAAACCATTTTACTATTTCGGGTCACCGTGACCTTGACCTTTGACCTAGTGACCTCAAAATCAATAGGGGTCATCTGCAAGTCATGATCAATCTACCCATGAAGTTTCATGATCCTAGGCATATGCGTTCTTGAGTTATCATTCAAAAACCATTTTACTATTTCTGGTCACCGTGACCTTGACCTTTGACCTAGTATCCTCAAAATCAATATGGGTCATCTGCGAGTCATGATCAATGTACCTATGAAGTTTCATGATCCTAGGCCCAAGCGTTCTTGAGTTATCGTCTGACAACCACCTGGTGGACGGACAGACAGACCGACGGACCGACAGACAGACCGACATGAGCAAAGCAATATACCCCCTCTTCTTCGAAGGGGGGGCATAAAAATAAATATTTGTGTTTTTTAACTGTTTCAAAAAAAAAAAAATGGGGGGGGGGTGGGGTGGGGGGGGGGTATAGTGTGAGGGTGTGGTTGTCATTTGTGAGATGATCTTAAAAAAAAAAAAAAAAAAAAAAAAATTAAGGGGGGGGAGGGTGATGGGGGGGGGGGGGGGGAGGGCAGGGGGGATGGTTTGGGTGGAGTCCATTGTGGTATGTCAGGTAAGAGTAGGTTTGTCAAAGTATCAATCAAATCTAATCAAAAATAAAGAAGTTATGGCAATTTTAGCAAAATTTAATAATTTGACCTTAAGAGTCAAGGTCATTCAAAGGTCAAGGTAAAGTTCAACTTGCCAGGTACAGTAACCTCATGATAATATGAAAGTATTTGAAGTTTGAAAGCAATAGCCTTGATACTTAAGAAGTAAGGTGGACACAAAATTTAACCATATATTCAAAGCTACTAAGTCAAAAAAGGGCCATAATTCCGTAAAAATGACAACCAGAGTTATGCAACTTGTCCTTTTACTGTACCCTTATGATAGTTTGCGAGTGTTCCAAGTATGAAAGCAATATCTATGATACTTTAGGGGTAAAGTGGACCAAAACACAAAACTTAACCAAATTTTCAATTTTCTAAGTATAAAGGGCACATAATTCTGTCAAAATGCCAGTCAGAGTTACATAACTTTGCCTGCACAGTCCCATTATGATAGTTAGTGTTGCAAGTATGAAAGCAATAGCTTTGATACTTAAGGAATAAAATGGACCTAATCACAAAACTTAACCAAAATTTTCAATTTTCTTAGTATAAAAAGGGCACATAATTCTGTCAAAATGCATGCCAGAGTTATCTAACTTTGCCTGCCCAGTCCCCTCACGATAGTAAGTAAGTGTACCAAGTTTGAATGCAATAGCATTGATACTTTCTGAGAAAAGTGGACCTTAACGCAAAACTTAACCGGACGCCGACGCCAAGGTGATGACAATAGCTCATAATTTAAAAAAAATAAATAGATCACCTAAAAACGCACTAAGTGACCCTGTGACCTAGTTTTTGACCCGGCAAGGCCCATGTTCGAACTTGGCCTTAAAATCACCTAGATACAACTTCTGACCAAGTTTGGTGAAGATCGGATGAAAACTACTTGAATTAGAGAGCAGACAACATGCTGAATGTTTAAAACGCACTAAGTGACCCCGTGACCTAGTTTTTGACCCGGCAAGGCCCATGTTCGAACTTGGCCTAGACATCATGTAGATACAACTTCTGACCAAGTTTGGTGAAGATCGGATGAAAACTACTTGAATTAGAGAGCAGACACTTAATACAGACCGACAGACAGACCGACTGACAGACAGACCGACAGACAAGTTCACTCCTATATACCCCCCTAAACTTCGTTTGTGGGGGTATAACAACCTACTGCTATAGACGTATGACTGAACTCAGTATAAAAGGTGAATCCAGCCCAAACATATTTCTCTTCTACTGTAGCATTTACATCCCAGGTGATGAAACTGTATCAAATATTGCTCAACTGTTATCAGGAAGGCTAACATGGCCATCTTTGGCATCATGACATTACATAACTTCAGAACATACTTTTACTAATGTTACAATATGAAACTATTACACAAATATATAATTCATAAATGTATATGAAAGTTTTAGTATTTCTACTATATACAGAGCCATTTTGGTGTCATGACCACTTCAAACCCAACTCACTGTGTAGTCTGCTCTGCCAAACCAGCCAGCAGCTGGCATGTCTCTGCCATGCTTTTTGCATGTGCTAAAACTATCGTCCCAAATAAGCCTTCGCAGTCCCGCATAGGCTAATCAGGGAAAACATGATCTGCCTAGACTAGATTTTTGTTTGGGAAAGACTTCAACTGAGCAAATAATTTTATAAAAGGGGAAAGTTTCTTCCGTGTTTAGCCTGAATGGACTGCAGACTAATCTGGGTCGATACTTTAAGTACAACCATTACTCACAGTGGTATCTGCTCTGCCAGACTAGCCAGCAGCTGCCGTGTCTCTGCCATGCTGTCTGCTGTGAACTCCTCACTGACCATCAGTTTGAGCCCCAACACGAGGTTCTCAGAGAACTTCTTGTGCATGTTCAGGTAGTCACGGATACCGCCTGCAATCACCTGCTCTCCCTGCTCAGTCTCCTCTTGCTGCAATACAGGCAGATTGGTTTGGTTATCTTCTTTTTATATTTAAACAACTATTAAGCCTTGCTTTGAAAAAAATGGGGCTTCATGCATGTGCATAAAGTGTTGTCCCAGTTTTGCCCCTGCAGGGAGAACACTTGCCGTCTACACTGGATTTCGGTTTTGAAGAGACCTCATTTCAACTAAAAATTCCATAAAAGCGGAAAGTGTGCAAACTGCACAGGGTAATCTTGGACAACACTTAGTGCACATGCATTAAGTCCAATTTTCCCAGAAGCAGTTCAATTGTTTTCAGTCACCCTCATTTCTTAAAATGAACAAAAGCTTTGTTGGAAACGTGATTTATACCACCATACTGCTTTGTCAGCTATATATAAGGGACGGTATCTCGGGAACATATGGATCATTGGGCCTGAACAAGTGTCTTGCACAACTCCAGTTCATGAAGATAACATATTTTAGTTTCAATTACAATGCTTGAGAAAAGTGGAAGAAGTTTGTTCCACAAACTTATAACTTTGTTATGTGAAAACATCAACCAACTGACCAACATAAGGACTCTAATATACCCCTCCCTGAGAGGGACTAAATAAATTGTCATTTGTTTCAGATGCACCCTAATAGACTGGTTGCAAATGCATCAAACACTCTGCCTTTCTCATAACAGTTTTACTTTCCGCCTAAACTGGATTTTTGCTAAGAAGAGACTATCTTTAAACAAAAAATACATTACAAGCGTAAAGTGTCGTCCCTTATTAGCTTGTGCGGACTGCACAGTCTAATCTGGGACGACACTTAACACAGATGCATTAAACCCCTTTTTCACAGAGCATGGCTCATATTAATAGTTCAACTGCCGTATGAACTGCACCACTGTATTTATACCACTCCTCTGTAAACGACAATGGATGCATGTAAAGGTGCCTCCCCTTCTTAGCAATTTAACATTTGTTTAGTGATGCATAATCAAATGGCGAGAGCTAGAAAAATGCACATTCTAATGAGACTCAGGGAAAGTGAAAGTGCAAGCAGATGAATAAACAATTGAAATGTTTTTGATTGATAACAACAAGATACCAAGATCACTGGTAAAACTGTGTTCTGACAGCGAATGGAAAATGGATCACAAATTATTATTATTATTAACAGCATTTAGGAGTGCAATAGAAATACCACCTACATAGCGATACCGTAAGAATACTGATGTTGACTATATTTTGAACACCAAACATTACAAAATGTATCTTAAATTATTCTAATGTATAATTTAAATAATGTTCATTCTCTTTGGACCTGCCCTTTCCAGCATCATACTATAACTTTAAATCTTGCAGATAGATTTTTACCTAACAAGTGCTTTCTGAAAGTTTGGTACTGATGCTTAAGAGTTACACAAGAGTTCAAAGAAGGCGTTCATTCAAGTATACAACAAACATATTACCAGTCCCCTACTCATGTTAATATAGCTACAAATAGGCAAACCTTAGCTAGAGACTTGAGAATGGTGCGGATGTCAGACATCAGCTTATGATGGGTCTGTATAACGGACTTGATGGTGTCAACTTCTGCCTGAATTCCATCCTGTAAACACAGACACAAGGAATGATCATTACATAAAAGCAATTTTATGTAAAATGCACACATAAATATGTTTCTTATAATGTTAAAAATGTCATCTTCAAAAGTACCATAAAGGCTAGCTTCTAAATAGATACTTATGCTCTTTTGAAAATCAATTAGGGCAAATGTATAAGATACTTTTCCTCAACATCATTGTTTTACTGGCTCCTTCCAATCCTAATGATATCACATAAACAGACAATGGGAGAATATCTGAGCCATAACCATACAAACATTAACTTCTACAGATATTGAATACATCAACATTTACTTTGACAGAAATCACACAGTTTTTTCAAAGACATTTTCTATTCCAGCGCTTTAAATCTATAAAACCAAATAATGACCACCATTGCATTGTGAATGTTGTTTCAAGCAATTTTTACTATAGCACAAAAATCCTACCCTTGCATTGTTGATGCTGTTTTAAGATATTTCAAGCTATTTCTACCCTAGCACCAGACACCTACCCTTGCAAAATTGACGCTGTTTCAAGCTATTTCTACCCTAGCACCAGACACCTACCCTTGCATCATTGACGCTGTTTCAAGCTAATTCTACCCTAGCACCGGACACCTACCCATGCATCGTCGATCCTGTTTAAAGATATTTCTACCCTAGCACCCGACACCTTCCCTTGCATCGTCGATGCTGTTTCAAGCTATTTCTAACCCTAGCACCCAATCATCTTCCCTTGCATCGTCGATGCTGTTTCAAGCTATTTCTACCCTAGCACCCGACACCTTCCCTTGCATCGTTGATGCTGTTTCAAGCTATTTCTACCCTAGCACCCAACACCTACCCTTGCATCATTGACGCTGTTTCAAGCTATTTCTACCCTAGCACCGGACACCTACCCTTGCATTGTCGATCCTGTTTCAAGATATTTCTACCCTAGCATCCGACACCTTCCCTTGCATCGTCGATGCTGTTTCAAGCTATTTCTACCCTAGCACCGGAGACCTTACCCTTGCATCATTGAAGCTGTTTCAAGCTATTTCTACCCTAGCACCGGACACCTACCCTTGCATCATTGACGCCATTTCAAGCTATTTCTACCCTAGCACCGGACACCTACCCTTGCATCGTTGATCCTGTTTCAAGATATTTCTACCCTAGCACCGGACACCTACCCTTGCATCGTCATTGCTGTTTCAATCTATTTCTACCCTAGCACCTGACACCTTCCCTTGCATTGTCGATGCTGTTTCTAGCTATTTCTACCCTAGCATTCGACACCTTCACTTGCATCGTCGATGATGTTTCAAGCTATTTCTACCCTAGCACCGGACACCTACCCTTGCATCGTCAATGCTGTTTCAAGCTATTTCTACCCTAGCACCGGACACCTACCCTTGCATCATCGATCCTGTATCAAGATATTTCTACCCTAGCACCAGACACCTACCCTTGCATCATCGATCCTGTTTCAAGATATTTCTACCCTAGCAACCGACACCTACCCTTGCATCGTCGATGCTGTTTCAAGCTATTTCTACCCTAGCCCCCTACACCTACCCTTGCATCATCGATGCTGTTTTTCAGCGCCAACATCTTCTTGTCTGCCTCCTTGAGCCTCTGTGTGACCTCCTTGTGTGCGCCAACCAGCCACGCCCCGTCTGTCTGCTCTCCATCACTCAGTGGCTGCAGGGGGGCGGGAACAGTGGGGGTTAGTGAATGGGCAAGCTGACAAGTATGGCATGATCAACAAGGCATTAAATGCAATTTTAACTTTCAACATGTACAGCTTAGTGTCCGAAGTGTACACTTTGTGGGAAAACTTGACTTAAATCTGCCTTGACTAGATTTTCATTTAAAAGAAACTTCGTCCCTGACTTTACAGGATAATCTGGGACAGGGGTTTTTCTAGCCATTTTGGGAAAAGGAGCAAAAGTGGTATTTTTTAAATCCATAAAATGGCAAATGTGGGAATTTTTATCGACAACATAGGCCTATCAGGAATTGTCCTGGCCATTTTGGGCAAACATGCAATTCGCATGAAGAGTTATTGTTATATACTTTTTTAAATGTGTATGCAATAAATTTGAGATATAATAATCATTAGAGACTTTTTTTATATAAAAAAATTGGAATTTCTTTTAGAAATTTCGGTTTGGGATTGGGTTCCCTTTACCTTGGGATCGGGTCTGTTTTACGGCTTTTCTTAAATTGCAGAAAAAAAAACAACATGGGACAACATCAAGCTGATGCATTAAGCCCAGTTTTCAAAGAATTCAATCTGTTGAATTAACAAACAAGGCACTCATTGGTTTTAAAACTCTCAACATACACAGCTTGAAGTAGAAAGTGCACAATTTGTTTGGTAGTTCCCACCTTAGCTGTGCTACATAAAAGCACACATGCTAACATGCAATTAATCCTTAATTTTTGTCACGCATATACGATTTTTCTCATTTTTCATCTGAATGATATTTTTTTTCAACTTGTTAAAAAAAACACAACATGTTATGGTACAACAAACATACACTCATAGATCTTGAGGTAAATTTATAGGAAATTTGTCGCACTCTGCGAAAATCGGGCTCACTACATTTGCGAAGTGTCGTCTTAGATTAGCCTGTTCAGTAAGCTATGGCTTATCAGTGATGACAGTTTCTGCAGAAACTGGATTCTTGCTGAGAAGATTGTTGATTCTTTTTATTCTTTTTTATTCAATATAAGACATATAATGTATACATGTATATGATCATAAAAACAAAGTAATACTATGTAGCAGCAATAATGTTCAAACATGTTATACAAGATTTGCTAATATATACTTAATGACCTTGTGGTTTCCTTTTGATTAAAAAAAATTATCATAAGTATTTTTGTTTCTTCCTTTAAACAAACAAACAATGCCATATAAGTGGAAAGTGTGGTCCCTGATTAGGTTGTGTGGACTGCACAGGCTAATCTGGGACAACACTTTATGCATGATTTCCCACAGTGTGACACAAATGTTATACTACCTTCATCTGCATGAGCATGATCTCTAGGTGACCCACAGAGCTGTTGGACTGGGACGTCTGATGGCAGCTCTCCAGACATCTACAACAGCGTGGGGAGAGCAGTGAGGAGAGAAGTGGGGAGAGAAGTGGGGAGAGAAGTGGGGAGAATTATGAGCCTTGCTCTGGGAAATTCAGGCTAAATGCATGTTCATAAAGTGATGTCCCAGAAAAGCCTGTACAGTCTGCAAAGGCTTATCAGTGACAACAATTTCTGCTTGTATGGATTTTTTTTGTTTAAATGCAGTCTCATCTTAATGAATATCTAGCTTAGGCAAAAGTGTTGTTCCTGATTTGCCTGTGCGGACTGCACAGGCTACTCTGGAAGACACTTTAGGAACATGCATTAAGCCTATTTTTTCCAGCTCATATATAAAACTGCAGAATGTGTTTAGACAAGAGTATTCAGCTGATTATCTCTGTTAATCAATAGCTAAAGGCCCTGATTGGACATCTCACATGATTTATGGACAATATCAATGAGTTTTTAACCTTCCAATTTAATGCATTTCAACCTAACAATATATGAATTTCTCAATCAAGGCTTTCCTTGGTAAAAACTAGTTTTTGACCTGCCATGACCCATGTTCGAACTTGGCCAAGACATCATCTAGATACAACTTCTGACCAAGTTTGGTGAAGCTCTGATGAAAACTACTTGAATTAGAGAACGGACAACATGCTGAATGTTTAAAACGCACTAAGCGACCCCGTGACCTAGTTTTTCACCCCGCAAGGCCCATGTTCGAACTTGGCCTAGACATCATGTAGATACAGCATCTGAAGTTTGGTGAAGATCCGATCAAAACTACTTGAATTAGAAAGCGGACACGGACCGACCAACCGACCGACAGACAAGCTCACTCCTATATACCCCCCTTAACTTTGTTTAGTGGGGGTATAATAATACAAGAGGCCCATGAGGGCCTGAATCGCTCTACTGGCTTGAATCAATAGGGCTTAAGCCCTTGTTAGTATGAACAATATGATTAAGTTTGAAACAAACAGACACAAAATGGGAAATTCATCGCATAAACAAGAAGAAACGTAAAATTTAAACTTCAAATGGTTCCTTCATTCTCAATGGGGTTCTGGCCCTTGATGATATAAAACATCTGTTGAAGT